>NW_016107730.1:1402485-1407459 GCF_001604975.1 Cebus imitator | reverse complement strand
CTCCTGAGTAGCTGGGATTACAGGCACGCGCCACCATGCCCAGCTAATTTTTTGTATTTTTAGTAGAGACGGGGTTTCACCATGTTGACCAGGATGGTCTCGATCTCTTGACCTCGTGATCCACCCGCCTCGGCCTCCCAAAGTGCTGGGATTACAGGCTTGAGCCACCGCGCCCGGCTTATCACAGATCTTTATAAAAAGAATTCCTCTCACCCGGCGGGGTGGCTCACGCCTGTAATCCCAGCACTTTGGGAGGCCAAGGCGGGCAGATCACGAGGTCAGGAGATTGAGACCATCCTGGCTAACACGGTGAAGCCCCACCTCTACTAAAAATATAAAAAATTAGCCGGGCGTGATGGCATGTGCCTCCCAGCTACTTGGGAAGCTGAGGCAGGAGAATCACTTGAACCTGGGAGGCAGAGGTTTGAGTGAACTGAGACTGCCCGACTGCACTCCTGTCTGGATGACAGAGCGAGACGTCTCAAAAAAATAATAATAATTCCTCTCTTTCCCTTTCTCTCTCCCCACTCTCTTTGCCTTTCTACAGTGAGGTAATACAGCAAGAAGGCCCTTGCCAAATGTCAGCCAGTCCTTCAAATTGGACTTCCCTGCTTCCAGAACTGTGAGCCAATAAATTGCTATTCATTATAAATTACCCAGTCTAGGCTGGTGCAGTGGCTCATACCTGTAACCTCAAGACTTTGGGAGGCCGAAGTGGGAGATCGCTTGAGCTTAGGAGTTGAAAATAGCCTGGGCAACATGGTGAGACCCCATCTCTACAAAAAATAGAAAAAATGAGCTGAGCATGGTGGTGCGTGCCTGTAGTACCAGACACTTGGGAAGCTGAGGTGGGAGAATCGCTTCAGCCCAGGAGGTCAAGGCTACAGGGAGCCACAATCATGCCACTGGACTCAGCCTGGGCAACAGAGAAAGATCTTGTCTCAAAAAATAGAAAAAATATGTAAATTACCTAGTCTGTTATTCTGTGACCACAGCACAAAAACAGACTAAGACCAGAGTCACTTCCACAAAGCACTTATCCCCCAAAACCAAGGGTCTTTAACTTATTCCAAGGATTCTCTGAGTGTCTCCACTCCAGCAGCAGCCACAGGAGCCCTGGGTTCATCTGAAAGGTGTGTTCCAACAGCTGGACTAACAGCATTAAGTTAAGCCCTCAGTGAAGTAAGGGAGCCTGTCATCTCATCAAGGGTCTGGAAAAATATGCCCCTCTCAGCCCACTCCATCTCAAGGGCCCAGAAGCTTTTCTCCACCACCATCACTCACCATTCCACCATATGAGGTAGCTTCTCCTTGATGGTCCGGTGTGGGTCGATCTCAATTGGGTAATAGTGGTGAAGGAGCGCTGTAAGCTGGGATATCCAAATGGGGAGAAAGGCCATTAGTCTACATCAAGTTCTCCTCAGCAAAATCAGCTTACTATGAGAAAAAGGTCACCCAGAAGAGGCAACTTTGTGGCTGGGTGTGGTGGCTCACACCTGTAATCCCAGCGCTCTGGGAGGCTGAGGCAGGTGGATCACTTGCTGTCAGGAGTTCAAGTCCAGCCTAGCCAACATGGCAAAACCCTGTCTCCACTTAAAAAATAAAAAAATTAGCAGGTGTAATGGCATGCGCCTTTAATCCCAGGCACTGGCCGGGCATGGTGGCTCACGCCTGTAATCCAAGCACTTTGGAGGCCAAGGCGGGCAGATCACCTGAGGTCGGGAGTTCAAGACCAGCCTGACCAACATGGTGAAACCCCGTTTAAAAAAAAAAAAAAGCCGGGCGCGGTGGGTCAAGCCTGTAATCCCAGCACTTTGGGAGGCCGAGGCAGGTGGATCACAAGGTCAAGAGATCGAGACCATCCTGGTCAACATGGTGAAACCCCGTCTCTACTAAAAATACAAAAAATTAGCTGGGCATGGTGGTGCGTGCCTGTAATCCCAGCTACTCAGGAGGCTGAGGCAGGAGAATTGTCTGAACCCAGGAGGCGGAGGTTGCGGTGAGTCGAGATCGCGCCATTGCACTCCAGCCTGGGTAACATGAATGAAACTCCGTCTCAAAACAAAACAAAACAAAACAAAATTAAAAAAAAAAAAAATCCCAGGTACTCAGGAGGCTGAGGCAGGAGAATTGTCTGAACCCAGGAGGCGGAGGTTGCGGTGAGTCGAGATCGCGCCATTGCACTCCAGCCTGGGTAACATGAATGAAACTCCGTCTCAAAACAAAACAAAACAAAACAAAATTAAAAAAAAAAAAAATCCCAGGTACTCAGGAGGCTGAAGAATGAGAATCACTTGAACCCAGGAGGCGGAGGTCACAGTGAGCTGAGAGCAGAGATCGCACAAATGCACTCCAGCCTGGGCAACAGAGTAAAACTATGTCTCAAAAAAAAGATGCAACTTCATGTAAGAGTGTTACATGAAATTTTCTTGAAGTTTTCCTTTGGAGACATGTCATTTATAAGACCTAAGTTTCTCTTCTCTTCTTATCTTCCAACATAATTGCTCAATACACTCAAATTTTTACCTATTTGGTGAGGTCCAGGGAGCACCTGGACCCACAGAACTGGTCATTCCTTTACACTCACCCTGCAAGTGAGGGTTGCATGAGCTCAGGAGTTCAAGACCTGCCTAGCAACATAGTAAGACCCCATCTCTACAAAAAAATTTTTTTAAAAGAGACGGAGTCTCGCTATGTTGCCCAGGCTAGAGTACAGTGGCTATTCACAGGCGAGATCCCACTACTGATGGGCATGGGAGTTCTGACCTGCTGTTTCCGACCTGGGCCGGTTCACCACTCCTTAGGCAACCTGGTGGTCCCCCGCTTCCCAGAGGTCACCATATGGATGCCGAATTTAGTGTGGACACCCAATCAGCATAGCACACTACAGCTTAGAACTCCTGGGCTCAAGCAATCCTCCCACCTTAGCCTCCCAAGTAACTGGGACTACAGGCACGTGCCACCGTGCCCAGCCTCTACAAAAATTTTTTAAAATTATCTAGGTGTAATGGCACACACTTGTAGTTCCAGCTACTAGGTAGGCTGAAGCAGGAGGATTGCTTGAGCCTAGGAGGTCAAGGCTGCAGTGAGCAATGATCAAGTCACTGTACTCCACCTTAGTAACAGGGTGAGACCCTGTCTCACAACAAACAAACAAGCTCTGCCACTTGGCTGTATGACCCTGGGTAAGTTGCTGAACCCCCATAATGTTCAAATCTCTTCTAAACTCTACGCGGATCACAGTCAGCATAATGTCCAGTTTCAACCATTAATCACTATATGTCCTGGCCAGTAAGGACAAGCTCTCTTAATGTATTAAAACTAGATCCTCCTTAGCAAATCAACACTTTTTTAGAAACTTAATTTTCTGCCGGGCGCCGTGGCTCATGCCTGTAATCCCAGCACTTTGGGAGGCCAAAGCGGGCGGATCACAAGGTCAAGAGATTGAGACCATCCTGGCCAACATGGTGAAACTCCGTCTCTACCAAAAATACAAAAATTAGCTGGGTGTGGTGGCACGCACCTGTAGTCCCAGCTACTCGGGAGGCTGAGGCAGGAGAATCGCTTGAACCCGGGAGGCAGAGGTTGCAGCGAACCGAGATCAAGACTGCACAAAGCAAGACTCCATTTCAAAAAACAAAAAAACAAAAAACTTAATTTTCTAAGGTCTCTCTACTGGAATCTTCAGTTCCAACCAGGAACCATGTGAAGAAGCACATGACAGCCATTTGTGAGCAAAGGACGGGAGTAACCCACCTCTTTCTGACACTCCTCACTGATGATCTTGCTATTATCCAGTATATCTGGAAAAAGAGAAAACTCCTTTTACTTGTCCCTTAGAACCCATCATCTTGTCAAGCCCAACAAGGGAAGCTAGTATGTGACTTACTGTAAGAAGAAGGGCATCGCTTTCCATTATATGCAAACCTGCTCAAGGTCATGTCAAAATCAGAAATCACCTATAAGGCAAAAGAGAGATGATGCCTAAATGGGCACCTTCTAGTGTGGCTCTGCCTCAGCCTGGGGGATGACTATGGAAATCAAAACAGTTCAGTGGTCAGGATATAGGCAAAGCCATAGGGGAGTTACTGAGAGACAGAGAGGAATAGGGAGGAAGTGATCCTAATTAGCACCCCTGTTAACCCCAGGAAAACGCAGTCTCCTAGTGTGGGGGTGAGGGTGAAGACTCAGGACCCCTCTAACTCCTTCAATATCAGGTCCTCCCTAAGAGATCTGCAGCATTACGACCCATCTGGACATCTTCAACTTATTGGGGAGGCGCTGGCCCGGTGAGGATAAGGCCCCAGGTACTGGTTTGGGGAGCCTTCTGTCCAATTAGAGGAAGCAGCATGACCAGATTGAGAAATCTGAAATCTAGGTTTTAGGACAGGCGAACCAACCCACTCTCGTTCAAGCTCCCGGCCATTTCTTGGGGCGGAGAGCTAGCAGGGTCCGCAGCCGAGGAAAGCGGGAAGGCCCAATGGGTAGGAAGCCGCCCCAGCTGCCCCCACCTCGCCACAGAGGTACCTGTAACCGGTCTCCGCCGCCCTTGCGGAGGGCGCCCACGATCTCCTGCACTCGCCCGGGCTGCCGCATCAGGACCGTGGCCTTCATCAGGGCGCTCACCTGTCCCGAGACCCGAGAGAACCACTGACCCCCGCGCTGCGAAGGGCCCGAGGGGAGCCCAGGGCTCGCTCAGGCGCGCGTGTTAGGCTGGACCGGGGTGCGCGCGGCGGCCGCTACTGGCCTGGGTGAAAAGGCTGTGCCTCGGCTACCCGCTGGGGGGCTCTGAGCGCCCCGGGGGTCGGAGTCGGGGCCCGCCCCACGCCGGACGCTTCCTCCCACCTCACCTCCTCCGCCATCCCGTTTGAGGCCCCCTCGGCCGCGCGGGATACGACAGCCGGGCGGCCGCGCGGGATACGACAGCCGGGCGGCCGCGCGGGATACGACAGCCGGGCGGCCGCGCGGGATACG
>NW_016107730.1:1399677-1402210 GCF_001604975.1 Cebus imitator | reverse complement strand
TGGGGGCGGGGCCGGGGGCGGGGCCGGGCCAGGCGGGGCCTAGAATTGAGGGATCCCGGAGCTTGCTGCGATCTGGGTGTGCTTGCCTGGTGCGCTCGGCAAACTGGCGGAGGGTTCTATTTACTGTGAAGAGCAGCGTGAAGGTCCCAAGGTGTTGGGGTTACGTGGGTGGGTAGGGTTCTGCCACTCTTTGTGGAGGAAAAACCTTGCCAAGCGTGGTCATTTCCAGGCTGAAAGTTTGTGTGGCAAAAACATGTCTGGGGTCAGGTGCGGTGGCTCACGCCTGTAATCCCAGAACTTTGGGAGGCCGAGGCAGGAGGATCGCTTGTGCCAAAGAGTTCGAGACCAGCCTGGGCAACATGGCGAAACCCCGTCTCCACAAAAAATATAAAAATTAGCCTGGCGTAGTGATGGGCACCTGTAGTCCCAGCTACGCGGGAGGCTGAGGCGGAAGGATCACTTGAGCCCGGGAGGTCCAGGCTGCAGTGACCCGAGATTGCACCGACCCGAGATTGCACCACTGTACTCCGGCCTGGGCGACAGATGACACCCTGTCTCAGAAACAAAAACAGAAAAACACACGGCGGGATGGGAGGAGAGATGAAGGAGCCATAAACCGAATTCTGTTAATCACCCAGAAGGTGCTCTGTTAACTAGGCCATTCCTCATTCCAGAAGAAACTGAGTGACTAACCCATCTAGGGGCTGGGAGACCTGGGACAGCATTCTGAAATGTAATCAGCGTTGCCTGGGCACGGTAGCAAGCACCTGTAATCCCAGCTACTCGGGAGGCTGAGGTGGGAGGATCACTTGAGCCCAGGAGGTCGAGGCTGCAGTGAGCTATGATCACACCATTGCACTCCAGCCTGGGTGACAGAGGGAGACTCGTCTACAAAAAAAGAAAGAAATTTGCCAGGCGGGGTGGCTCACACCCATAATCCCAGCACTTTGGGAGGCTGAGCTGGTGGATCATCTGCAGTCATCAGGAGTTCAAGACCAGCCTGGACAACATGGTGAAACCCCATCTCTACTAAAAATACAAAAATTAGCTGGGCATGGTGGCTCATGCCTATAATCTCAGCTGCTTGGGAGACTGAGTCAGGAGAATCGCTTGAACCTGGGAGACGGAAGTTGCAGTGAGCCAAGATCACGCCATTGCACTCCAGCCTGGGCAACAGAGAGAAACTGTCAAGAAAGAGAGAAAGAGGGAGGGAGGGAGGGAGGGAGGGGAGGAAATAAATAAATTTAATCAGCTTTACTTTTCCCTTCAGCCTCAAGTGACTTGGATTTCCTTGAGTTCAGTGACTAGGGAGCCAAGTGTTGGGCTGCGAAAGGTAGACGGATGCTCCAGGGATAGAGACCTGTATCAGGTGAGTAACAGGAGCTGGAACCAATAAACACTCAGATGGTGCTAGTGGTCACGGTTCTGTTCTGGGTTCAAGGACACAGAAGGAGGTATGAGGTGGTTTTCAGCCTAAGTGGGGTGGGGGGGAGGGGAGAAGGAAGTGCACAAGGCCAGGAGGCAGTTCCAGAACCTGAGAGCACAATCCCGCATGATCTCACTGCAGGCCCAGGATTCTGGAACTTGGTCTGCCTGATAGGCCCTATACGAAAGATGTAGTAGGGAAAAGGAGCGACAGCTGGCTAAAGGGGCCCCCCACAACCCTCCCCAACACTCTAGGAGAGCAACCTCTCTCCGCTGGTCCCGGGGTGTCATGGAGATGGAGAGCATGGCGGCCTCCACACGTTTCCACCAGCCTCACATGGAGAGGAAGATGAGTGCGATGACCTGTGAGATCTTCAACGAGCTTAGGCTAGAGGGCAAGCTCTGCGACGTGGTCATCAAGGTCAATGGCTTTGAGTTCAATGCCCACAAGAACATCCTCTGTAGCTGCAGTTCCTACTTTAGGTATAACAGGGTTGCCAAACTAAGCCAAAGGGGTAATTGGGCTCATTTTGAGACACTTTGATCCGTTTTCTCTTTCCCACCCCACCATCTCAACTTTAGGGACACGGTCAAGGCTCTGTACTCCTTCAAAAAAAAATTTTTAAGCCCAACACAGTGGCTCACACCTATAATCTCAGTACTTTGGGAGGTTGAGGTGGGCAGATCATGAGGTCAGGAGTTCGAGACCAGCCTGACCAACATGGTGAAAGCCCATCTCTACTAAAAATACAAAAACTAGCCAGGCATGGTGGTGCACACCTGTAATCCCAGCTACTCAGGAGCCTGAGGCAGGAGAATTGCTTGAACCCGGGAGGCAAAGGTTGCAGTGAGCCGAGATCATGCCACTGCACTCCAGCCTGGGTGACAAAGCAAGACTTCATCTCAAAAAAGATTTTTTTGTTGTTGTTTTAAGTTTTTTAGAGATAAGGTCTCACTCTTTTGACCAGGCTGGAGTGTAGTGATGCAATCATAGGTCACTGCAGCTTTGAACTGCTGGGCTCAAACGATGCACCTACCCCAGCCTCCCAAGTAGCTAGGTCTACAGGCACATCCCACTACATCACGCTACTTTTTTTTTTTTTTTTTT
>NW_016107730.1:1394429-1399437 GCF_001604975.1 Cebus imitator | reverse complement strand
GCGCCACCATGCCCAGCTAATTTTTTGTATTTTTAGTAGAGACAGGGTTTCACCATGTTGACCAGGATGGTCTCGATCTCTTGACCTCGTGATCCACCCGCCTCGGCCTCCCAAAATGCTGGGATTACAGGCGTGAGCCACCGCGCCCGGCTGATTTTTCTTTTCAAAATTTTGTCTTAAGGTTATACCTGAAGGATCTGATTTTTCAACTGGATTTGAACCAACTATTGGTAGCCCAGGTGCTTTCATCTTTGATTCTCACCCAAACCAACCTTTGGGAAGGTTGCACGTCCTTACTGGATTTCAGATGACAATGCTACTTCAGGGACCTCTGTACCTCTATCCCAGTAGAGACCATTTCAAACAGGGTGATAAATTAACAAGGTTTGAGGGGATAGGAAGGGGGACAAGGGAGAAATATTCTAGAAATATTTATCAGAAGAAAAAAGGAGTTTGGGCTAAAACCATTGTAACCCAGAAGGTAGAAGGGCTATTTTGTTCATGAGCTGAAAATGTTTGAGTAATCAATTCCAGTGAAGATATATTATCATGTGTCCTACCTGTTGCTAAAACCTCTCACTCATGTAAACCCTAGAGCAGATACAACTTATTTATTTATTTATTTATTTTTGAGATGGAGTCTTGCTCTGTCACCCAGGTTGGAGTGCAGTGGAACAATCTCGGTTCACTGTAACCTCCACCTCCCAGGTTCAAGCTATTCTCCTGCCTCAGCCTCCCAAGTATCTGGGATTACAGCAGTATGCCACCACATCCAACTAATTTTTTTTCTTTCTTCTTTTTTATTTTTTTGAAATGGAGTCTCACTCTGTCACCAGGCTGGAGTGCAGTGACGCAATCTCGGCTCACTGCAACCTCTTCCTCCCGGGTTCATGCGATTCTCTTGCCTCAGCCTCCCTAGTAGCTGGGACTACAGGCTCGAGCCACCACACCAGGCTAATTTTTGTATTTTTAGTAGAGACGGAGTTTCACCGTGTTGGCCAGGATGGTCTCAATCTCTTGACCTCATGATCCACCCACCTCGGCCTCCCAAAGTGCTGGAATTAAAGTCATGAGCCACCGCGCCCGGCCCACTTAATAATTATTTATCAAGGCTGGGCATGGTGGTTCACACCTGTAATCCCAGCACTTTGGGAGGCCAAGATGGGAGGACTGCTTAAGGTCAGAAGTTTAAGACCAGCCTGGTCAACATAGTGAGACCCTCATTTCTATTATAAATTAAAAGAAAATTATTGTGGCCGGGTGTTCACGCCTGTAATCCAAGAACTTTGGAGGCCAAGGCAGGCGGATCACCTGAGGTAGGGAGTTCAAGACCAGCCTGACCAACATGGTGAAACCCCGTCTTTAAAAAATATATATATATATATATATATATATATATATATATAAAAGAAACAAAAAAGAAACTTATTGAATGCCTATTTTGTTACAGGCACTCTTCTGGATACTGAAAAAAAGAAAACAATTGGCCAGGTGTGGTAGCTCACACCTGTAATCCCAGCACTCTGGGAGGCCAAGACAGGCGGATCACCTGAGATCAGGAGTTCAAGACTAGCTGGGCCAACATGGTGAAACCCAGTCTCTTCTAAAAAATACAAAAATTAGCTGAGTGTGGCGGTGCATACCTGTAATCCCAGCTACTCAGGAGGCTGAGACAAGACAGGAAAGTTGCTTGAACTAAGGAGTCAGAGTTTGCAATGAGCCAAGATCATGCCATTGCACTCCAGCCTGGGTGACAGAGCAAGACCCTGTATGAAAGAGAGAGAGAGAAGGAAAGAAAGAAAGAGGAAGGAAGGAAGGAGAGAGAGAAAGATTCCTGTTCTCGTGAAGTTTACCCTCTAGTAGGGAGATGGGCATTAAATGAGTAAAATGCATATCAGGTCATCATAAGTGCTTGGGAAAATAAGAAAAGGAAGACAAAAAGCAGTGAGTGGCCATTTTATTTTATTTTATTTTATTTTATTTTTTGAAACAGAGTCTCGCTCTGTCACCCAGGCTGGAGTGCAATGGCATGATCTTGGCTCTCACTGGAACCTCCGCCTCCCAGGTTCAAGTGATTCTTCTGCCTCAGCCTTCCGAGTAGCTGGGATTACAGGCGTGTACCACCATGCCTGGCTAATTTTTGTATTTTTTGTAGAGATGTGGTTTTTCGACATTCGCCAGGCTGGTCTCGAACTCCTGGCCTCATGTGATCTGCCTGCCTTGGCCTCCCAAAGTGTGTGAGCCACTGCCCCCTGCCCCATTTTAAATAGGATTGTCAGAGAAGGTCTTGCTGACACAGTAACATTTGAGCAAAGACTTCAAGGGAATGAAGAAGGAATAAATATGCAGATGTGGAGGAGCCTTCCAGGCAGCGGGAACAGCAAGTACAAAGGACCAAAGGTGGAGGCAGCTCTGGTGTGCTTCAGGGACAGCAAAGGGGCCGGCAGGGCTGGACACAGAATGAAGGGAAGGTGGGAGAAGACAGGGTCAGAGAGATATCAGTGGTCCCGATCTCAGAGGCCCTAAGCATTCCCTGGGTAAGGACTTTGCATTTTACCCTGAGTAAGAAGGGAATTTAGTGGAAGATTTCAAGTAGAAAAGAAACATAAACTCATAAGAATTACTTTGTCTGCTGGGGTAAACTATATAAACTCTAGACTGGGCGCAGTGGCTCATGCCTGTAATCCCAGCACTTTGGGAGGCTGAGGCAGGAGCATCACTTGAGCCTAGTTGTTCAAGACCAGCCTGGGCAATATAGGAAGACCCTCCTCCTCTCCCCCGACACTCTTATATTTTATATGAGTTTTGTTTTTTTTTTTAATAGAGTCTTGCTCTGTCACCATGCTGCAATGTAGTGGTGCAATCTTGGCTCACTGCAACCTCCACCTCCTGGGTTCAAGCAATTCTCCTGACTCAGCCTCCCAAGTAGCTGGGACTACCAGTTCGCGCCACCAAGTCCAGCTAATTTTTGTATTTTTAGTAGAGACGAGGTTTCACTATGTTGGCCAGTATGGTCTTGATCTCTTGACCTTGGGAGCTGCCTACCTCAGCCTCCCAAAGTGCTGGCATTACAGGTGTGAGCCACCGTGCCAGGCCAAACAAACAAAAATTTAAGTCTACAAACTCTAGAGTTGTCAAGGGCAGAAGCAGGGAGATCAGTGAGGAGGTAACACCTGGTATTCTATGCAGGAGAGGACGACTTGGACCAAGAGGTGAGAAGTAATCAAATTCTGCATCAAATCCTGCCAAGTTGTTTGAATGATACTTATTTTAAAAGTACATTGCTCGCAGCACTTTGGGAGGCTGAGGCAGGTGGATCACCTGAGGTTAGAGTTCAAGACCAGCCTGACATGGAGAAACGCTATCTCTACTAAATATATAAATATTAGCCGGACGTGGTGGCTCATGCCTGTAATCCCTGCTACTCGGGAGTCTGAGGCAGGAGAAATGCTTGAACCCAGGAGGCAGAGGTTGTGGTGAGCCGAGATTGTGCCATTATACTCCAGCCTGGGCAAAAAGAGCGAAACTCCACCTCAAAAAAACAAAAAAAGTACATTGCTCAAGTTTAAATTCCTTAAGCAAGGCAGGATTTGGTGGGCCATTGGATGAGATAGAAGAGACCTGGGTCTTTTGACAGAGTCTTGCTCTGTCACCTAGGCTGGAGTACAGTGGCGTGATCTCAGCTCACTGCAACCTTCGCCTCCCGGGTTCAAGCGATTCTCCCGCCTTAGCCTCCCGAATAGCTGGGATTACAGGCACACTCCACCACGCCCGGCTAATTTTTGTGTTTTTAATAGAGATGGGGTTTTGCCATGTTGCTCAGTCTGGTCTCAAACTCCTGACCTCAGGTGATCCGCCCACCTCCGCCTCCCAAGGTGCTGGTATTATAGGTGAGTCACTGTGCCTGGCCCAAGAGACCTGGGTGTTACTCTCAGTTCTAGATCTTAATTTCTCCATCCACAAGGTAAGAATGGCCAAAGTAAAAATTGTTGGAAAGTTGTTCTTCTTGTCCACTGTATAGAGCACATGCCTGCACCCCGCTTATCAGGCCATTTCTAATGTACTCACCTACCAGGAGAGAAACGCGTCAGTGGCTGCTGGTTTCTTTCTTTTTTCCAGAGCTTTGTTTACAAGTGGCTGGAACAACACTGAAAAAAAGGTATACAACATCCCTGGCATTTCCCCCGACATGATGAAGCTAATCATCGAGTATGCGTACACCCGGACCGTGCCTATCACACCGGACAATGTGGAGAAACTGCTTGCTGCTGCAGACCAATTTAACATCATGGGTATTGTCAGGGGTTGCTGCGAGTTCCTCAAGTCGGAGCTGTGCTTGGATAATTGTATCGGCATCTGTAAGTTCACCGACTACTACTACTGTCCTGAGCTGAGGCAGAAGGCCTACATGTTCATACTGCACAACTTCGAGGAGATGGTGAAAGTCTCTGCGGAATTTTTAGAGCTCTCAGTCACTGAACTTAAGGATATTATCGAGAAAGATGAGCTCAATGTCAAACAGGAAGATGCTGTATTTGAGGCCATTTTAAAGTGGATTTCCCATGACCCCCAAAATAGAAAGCAGCACATTTCAGTTTTGCTTCCTAAGGTCAGTGTTCACTCTTGATTCGTTTATCCCAGAGAGATTGTCCTAAAAGCAAAATTCAGACATATAACAGATCCCAAGGCTGTATCTACATGTCCTTAGATAGAAGGCATCCACTATTGTCTGGAATTTTGCAACTGTCGTTTCCTTTGACATTACTAGTTCTTTTTACTTCAGTTATAGTCTTTGACCAAAATCCTTCCTGGTGGTGGGGGAAGGAGAGCGCCTTTTTTTTTTTTTCCAACGCAGTCTTGCTTTGTCACCAGGCTGGAGTGCAGTGGCACAATTTCGGCTCACTGCAACCTCCACCTCCAGAGGTTCAAGCAGTTCTCCTGCCTCAGCCTCCCAAGTAACTGAGACTACAGGTGCACGCCACCATGCCCAGCTAATTTTTTTTTTTTT
>NW_016107730.1:1386673-1392884 GCF_001604975.1 Cebus imitator | reverse complement strand
TTTGAGATGGAGTTTTGCTCTTGTTGCCCAGGCTGGAGTGCAATGGCACCACCTCGGCTCACTGCAACCTCTGCCTCCCAGGTTCAAGCAATTCTCCTGCCTCAGACTCCCGAGTAGCGGGGATTACAGGCATGCACCACCACACCCGGCTAATTTTTTGTATTTTTAGTAGAGATGGGGTTTCTCCATGTTGGTCAGGCTGGTCTTGAACTCCTGACCTTGTGATCCGCCTGCCTCTGCTTCCCAAAATGCTGGGATTACAGGCACAAGTCACTGTGCCCGGTGGCGAATATTTTTTTTATTTTTTATTTTTTGAGATAGAATCTAGCTCTGTTGCCCAGGCTGGAGTGTAGTGGGGCAATCTCGGCTCACTGCAACCTCCACCTCCTGGGTTCAAGCGATTCTCCTGCCTCAATCTCCTGAGTAGCTGAGAGGCACCTGCCACCACACCCAGCTAATTTTTGTATTTTTAATAGAGATGGAGTTTCAGTATGTTGGCCAGGCTGGTCTCAAAACTCCTGACCACAGGTGATCTGCCCGTCTCGGCCCCCCAAAGTGCTGGGATTACAGGTGTTAGCCACCCTGCCTGGCCCCAACTTCTGTATTTTTAGTAGAGACAGGGTCTTGGTATGGTACCAGGCTGGTCTCAAACTCCTGGCCTCAAGCAATCTGCTGCTTCGACCTCACAAAGTCCTGGGATTATGGTGCGAGCCTCAAAATCGACTATTTAAACTGTGACTTATACATTTCAAAAACAAACCAAAATATTTCCAGCAATTCAAAGGCAGACTATAAAATGGGGGTTAAGGATATGGGATTTCCTGGCACCCTCACCTCACCTGAATGACTTTCTGCGTTTGCTTCTTAGGTTCGCCTGGCCCTAATGCATGCTGAATACTTCATGAACAACGTTAAGATGAATGACTATGTCAAAGACAGTGAGGAATGCAAACCAGTCATCATTAATGCCCTAAAAGCCATGTATGACCTCAACATGAATGGACCCTCTAATTCTGATTTCACCAACCCACTCACCAGACCCCGCTTGCCCTATGCCATCCTCTTTGCAATTGGTGGCTGGAGTGGTGGAAGCCCCACCAATGCCATTGAGGCATATGACGCTCGGGCAGACAGATGGGTGAACGTTACTTGTGAGGAAGAGAGTCCCCGTGCCTACCATGGGGCAGCCTATTTGAAAGGCTATGTGTATATCATTGGGGGGTTTGATAGTGTAGACTATTTCAATAGCGTTAAACGTTTTGACCCAGTCAAGAAAACTTGGCATCAGGTAGCCCCAATGCACTCCAGACGTTGCTATGTCAGTGTGACAGTCCTCAGCAATTTTATTTATGCCATGGGAGGATTTGATGGCTACGTGCGTCTAAACACTGCTGAACGTTATGAACCAGAGACCAATCAATGGACACTCATCGCTCCCATGCACGAACAGAGGAGCGATGCAAGTGCCACAACGCTCTATGGGAAGGTAAAGGACCCAGGTGGGAGGGTGCAAAGTACAAGCCCAGAAATGATGTTCTTTTTTGGGGTGGGTGGAAGATGAAGTGGCAGTATTCCTTTTGCAGTACTCATTCTTCCTTCAACTAAGTCACCCAGCTGCAACTGTCTTATTTTGCTTATTAAAAAGTAATGCGGCCGGGCCCAGTGTCTCATGCCTGTAATCCCAACACTTTGGGAGGCCAAGGTGGGGGAACCACCTGAGGTCAGGAGTTCGAGACCAGCCTGGCCAACATGGTGAAACCCTGTCTCTACTAAAAATACAAAAATTAGCCAGGCGTGGTGGCACACACCTGTAATTCCAGCTACTCAGGAGGCAGAGGTTTAAGTGAGCCAAGATAGCTCCACTGCACTCCAGCTCAGGCAACAGACTCCACCTCAAAAACTAAAAAATAGGCCAGACATGGTGGCTCATGCCAGTAATCCTAGCACTCTGGGAGGCCAAGGTGGGTGGATTACCTGAGCTCAGGAGTTCGAGACCAGCCTGGGCAACATGGTGAAACCCCATCTCTACTAAAATACAAAAAAATTGGCCGGATGTGGTGGTATGTGACTGTAGTCCCAGCTACTCAGGAGGCTGAGGCAGACTTGTTAGAATCCAGGAGGTGGAGGTTGCAGTGAGCTGAGATCGCACCACTGCACTCCAGCCTGGGCGACAGAGCAAGATTCCGTCTCTAAAAAAGTAAATTGAGATTGTACAGACTGGGATTAAGTGTCCCCTACCACCACACACATATCCTTTCTTTCTATTCCCTAGAGGTGGAAATTTTAATAATCTTGGAACTCTTCACACAGGTCTACATATGTGGTGGGTTTAATGGAAACGAGTGCCTGTTTACAGCAGAAGTGTACAACACTGAAAGTAATCAGTGGACGGTCATAGCACCCATGAGAAGCAGGAGGAGTGGAATAGGCGTGATTGCTTATGGAGAACATGTATATGCGGTAAGTTTATCTAGTACTACAAAAATACATGCACATATTACCCCTAGATTTTGTATTAGTAAATGGGTTTATGCTACTATTGTGAAGTATCTGAAGAGCTTTTTTTCATGGAAGAGGGAGTTATGAAATCACTGGTACCCCAAAGAAGGGCCTCCTCAGTGAACAGAATCAATGGTTAGCAGCCAACGGTGTTTCTTTTGCTATCCACAGGTAGGTGGCTTTGATGGAGCGAATCGCCTTAGGAGTGCAGAAGCCTATAGCCCAGTGGCTAACACTTGGCGCACAATCCCCACTATGTTTAATCCTCGTAGCAATTTTGGCATCGAGGTGGTGGACGACCTCTTGTTTGTGGTGGGTGGCTTCAACGGCTTTACCACCACCTTTAACGTTGAGTGCTATGATGAAAAGACCGACGAGTGGTATGATGCTCATGACATGAGCATATACCGCAGTGCTCTGAGCTGCTGTGTGGTACCAGGGCTGGCCAATGTTGGGGAATATGCAGCTAGACGGGACAACTTCCCAGGATTAGCACTGCGAGATGAAGTAAAGTATTCTGCTTCGACAAGTACCCTACCTGTATGAGCCTCTTCATTTAGCTAATAAAAAGTCTAAGCAATAAGAATTAATTCCTTTTTTTTTTTTTTAAATAAATGCAGTGTTTAAACTTTGAAGAGTACTGGAAAATGTTCAGCTGAAGGGAGTGATGGATGAGGGGGTGGGAGGGAGGGAAGAAGGCAATGATATCCAACAGTGCATAATTAAAGAAGAAAAACCACATGGTACAAACCAGCTTTAAAGAAGCATGTTTATTTAAAACTTACACTGAGACAATTAGTAGCTTTAACAGAGAACAAGATAGCTTCATGAACATAAAACAAGCTATTGTACAAAGTAATGTCTCAAGGTGTTCTAAATACTACATCTCCTCTGACTTAAAGGGAGATAGTGAAGATTGTATTTTCAGTAGAGTAGGGACCTAGATACTACTAGCCCAAAAAACTCACTGCATCAACTCAAACTAAATGTTTATTTTACAAATAACAAGCCCAAGCAGATGGATCATAAAATCTTCAAACATCTAGCAAGCACTACTTCCCACGAGTGCATTACGCAGGAGGATTAACAAATGCTCTAGTCTGTCTGTGCTTCAACGTAAGCCATTTGTAGTGATGGTCACTGAGTAAGACAAAAAAAAAAAGCCCTACAAATGTAATCAACAAACAGCAGTGATTTTGCCATCTAATTAAATTCCTTGAAGCAAAATCGCTACTAGGTTATATTACTGTTATTATATTACATCACTCAACTATGAGCTGTTCTGTTTCCAATGACCAGAACATACATTATAATAACAAAAACAAAAAATGGACTATTCTCAAGAAAGTAACAAAATGGAGTGATGAACTGTGCCAAAATGTTTCAGAGATCAGGTAAGACTGAATTGTTTCTCAAGTATTTTACAGTTAAAGCACCCTCTGGTATAGACAGAGTACTTGCTTTACAATAATGTATACTTTCAAAGACATGAAATGTGGCCAGTATATTATATTTAAACTTGAGAAAAGTACCCAAAGAAAGGTCCCTTTAGTTATGCTTGATTAAGACCAAACAACTAAAATATACAATTCGGCTTATTTGTCTACATATATAGTGTTGCTATTAGAATTACGAAGCAGAAAATGAAGAATTTTAAAACATACCACATGCTACACTAGTCAAGAGGTAACGACGAAAAGTGAGCCCTAGAAACTGCCTTACCAGCAGCCTGATGGGTTTTAAAACACAAAAGCACACAAATCTTCCATAAACACTATCTTTCCAGCTTCAAATTTCTGTTCCGTATTAAAAAAGTATATTTAAATTTTTTGGTCCCAGGAATACTATATAAAACCAGGTGATCAAAACAAAACTGATGTCATGAATTTTAAGAGTTTTTAGCAGAAAAGTTATTTTTGAACTGGCACAGCAAAAACAAAGTTGAATATCAAGATACACAAGACTAATCATGCAAACAACCGTAAGTGGGATGTGTTACTTAAACACTAAGCTCATGACTGACATTCTCAATATACACCACTGATTTTTTTAAGCCATGGTGGGGTAGATATAGTTCAAGGATACCCATTCTAAGATATAAGTAGCCTCACTCAAAGTTATATATACATATTATTTTTTGGTATAATGACTTCCTCTCTCTTCTACAAACATAAGCAAAAGCAACAGCAACAGCAACAAAACAAAGGTTTGCTTGAACACACATTAAGCTGTCTTTCTAAAGTCATGTTTTTAACTGCTTACATTACCAAAAACCATCTTTTAAGTTTTCATCAAAAAGGAAATTTCTTTCCCAAGGAGCTATTTTAGGCCTGATCCTTGTAATTAGAATCTTTTCCAATACTCTGGCAAGTTATTTCCAGTTTAGAATTTCAGAATGTCAGCCTTGAACAATTTAAGCAAATCTGGTTTCTTTCCTTATTAACAAGTTAGTTAGGATATTTCAGAAACACAAGTTATTGATGTGACATCACACATGTGAATTCAAATATAAAAATCAGAAATTCCAGAAAACCTGCACACATCATCATGCAATGAAGGACTTACCCCTTCTTTTCAGCCATGGCCTAGGCTGCCTGCTAAGTTAAAAAACAACAGTTTCAATAAAGGTTTTAAAACCAGATTATGCCTAAATCTTATGAGTTATAATTTTTGTCATACCATATGAAAAAAACACAACCCCACCAAAGACTTGGTAATGATTATCTCAGAAGACAACTCTGAGAACAACAACAACAAAAAACACATCACACCCTTCTAGTGAAAAACTATCGTAGTGAGATATTAAATTATTTAAACACAAGAAAAGTAAGTTTGCTAGCATAGTCTATTGGAGAGAAATGAGAACTTTATTCAATGAGCTTCACTTAATGATTCACTCTTACTTGCATAGACCTCTCACAACTAGGAATTAGTGCTTCTCAGAATCCAAATGGCTTTTATTAAAATGACTACAAAGAAATGGAAATTGAGAAAAAGGTAGTGGTGGGGTAGGATAATATATCCCTTATATGTAGAAATAGACTTGCAATTTCCCACGCCCACTCCAGTCTAAATTAAAGGGATTTAAAGTTGATTTTCAACTTTAACACATTACACATTTATTAAAAACTTTTATCCTAGGCAGAGATACTAATTTAAAAATTTCAAGTTCTTAGTATAGACCCAAGAGCTAAAACTATTAGTCTTGCAGCAAATAGCCAAAATTTCTGGTTGTGCTTTTCTCTTTCGGTATTTGATCACTAACAAGAAGGTTAACTATAATGGACTAGGAAAAAAAAATGACTGCACTTGGAATTTGACTTCTAGAATGGTATTCCAAAATGTCTAAGAAGGTAAAGATATTCCTTAAGAAACAGGATAAATCACTGGGCAGGTGGCTCTTTGGGAGGCCAAGGTGGGAGGATTGCTTGAGGAAAGGAGCTTGGGACCAGCCTGACCAATAAGGTGAGACCTCATAGCTTAAAAAAATAAAAAAATAAAAAACAAAAAAACAAGAAAACTACATTGCAAACTGTTAGGAATCCTTTATACCAAATGAGCACTAGGAGTCAATTTGAGGCCAGGCATGGTGGCTCACATCCGCAATCCCAGCATCTTGGGAGGCCGATGGGGTGGATCTCCTGAACCCAAGAGTTTGAGACTAGCCTGGGCAACGTGGTGAAACCCCATCTCCACCAAAAATACGAAAAAA
>NW_016107730.1:1382360-1386473 GCF_001604975.1 Cebus imitator | reverse complement strand
TTTGAGACAGCATCTGTCACCTAGGCTGGAGTACGGTGGCATGATCATGGCTCACTACAGCCTCAACCTCCTGGGCTCTGGTGATGCTCTCTTCTTGGCCTCAAGTAGGAGGGACTACAGGCCCGTGCCAGCCACCATACTCAAGCTAACTGTTGTACTTTCTGTAGAGACAGGGTCTTGCTATGTTCCCCAGGCTGGTCTTGAACTCCTGAGCTCAAAATCTGCCGCCCTCAGCTTCCCCCAAAGTGCTGGGATTACAGTCGTGAGCCACTGTGCCCAGCCCATAAATCTTTAGGAGCCAAAATTATGTACCCAAATTTGGTATCCTAGGCTCAAAGTTTAAAAGTGTAGAGCAACTAGATAAAATATAACAATCAGGGCCAGAAATAATAAGGCTTCTCTTTAGCAACATTTCTCTAAATTGTGACTTCTTTCCCATTTTGAAAAAAACAGTTTTTGTAGAAAGTAATAATGGGCCAGGCGTGGTGGCTCAAGCCTGTAATCCCAGCACTTTTGGGAGGTTGAGGCAGGACTACCTGAGGTCAGGAGCTCAAGACCTGCCTGGCCAACATGGCAAAACCCTGTCTCTACTAAAAGTAGAAAAATTAGCTGGGCGTGGTGGTGGGCGCCTGTAATCCCAGCTACTCAGGAGGCTGAGGCAGAAGAATCACTTGAACCTGAGAGGCGGAGGTTGCAGTGAGCCGAGATTTTTCCACTGCACTCCAGCCTGGGTGACAAGAGCAAGGCTTTGCCTTAAAAAAAAAATAAAAAAAAAAATGCTGGGCAAGGTGGCTCATGCAATCCCAGCACTTTGGGAGGCCGAGGTGGGTGAATCACTTGAGGTTAGGTGATTGAGAAAATCTGGCCAACATGGTGAAACCCCGTCTCTACTAAAAATACAAAAATTAGCCAGGCATGGAGGTGCACGCCTGTAAACCTACTTGGGAGGCTGAGGCAAAAGAATCGCTTGAATCTCCTGGGAGGCAGAGGTTGTAGTGAGCTGAGATCGAGCCACTGCACTCCAGCCTGGGCCACAGAGTGAGATTCCATCTCAAAGGCAAAAAAAGGGAATAATGAAAATTCTATATAATATGCATTAGAGCAAAAATTAAAATGGAAGGCATTGAGTGTCGATTGTCATAGGCATTATTTACACTCATTAACATATCCTCAAATTATCCTGCAACTCCTGAAAAAAAGTGTTTAAAAAATGTTTTAAATGCCTTTCTCAGTCTACACTAATACTTTTCTTCTTAGAGAAACGAAGTTCACACATGTGACCTGCTGTGTATTTAGTCAATCAGCTAAAGATCTATACTTTTGCCAACCATCCTCACCTCAGACCGAAGGTTTAAAGTCTATAAACAGCTGCTAATGAAAAATATTCAAAAATGCATGAGCCAATCACAAATTTCTCATCAGTCACATCTTCTAGAAATGAAAATAGCATTTCTAGATAAACATAAGAAAGTATCAATGCAAACATTCTCAAACCATCTTGCTGAAATATTGAGCATTTTCATCCAAATTTCAGTCTCACTATTGCACATGCCTCCTGCAGATGAGGGCTCAATGCATAAGTCCGATCTTGCCAAAACCAATCATTTCATGAAAAATGAGAAAGAATATCAAAGTAAATGTGCAAATAAAATTGGTGCTTAAAGCATGTTCAAAACATAAGTCCCCAAGACAAAGGAGTTATAACTCGTTGGCAGAAAAATAGCCAAGCAACTACACCTGATTTTCCCATTTGTCTTTAATAAGATCTTATTTAGCTAGCACAAACCAAAGACAAAGATTGCAAGCTAACAAAACAACCATGTATTGAACTGAGTTTCCCATTCTCTAGTTTTAACTGTATTTCCTTTATATGGGGTAATAGCCAGTTCATGTAGAAAATAAGTTATCGACATACTTTTTCAAGTAACAGCCTGGATATCTTCAGCTTCACGAAACGGGTATAACAGTTTTAAGCTGCACACTTGAGAGAGCCTAGCATTCAATCTGAGAGCTTGGCACTCGCCGCATGTTTAGGGCGTGACGATGTATCTCTTGCATCTGTCTGATGCGGTCCTTCTGCCACATTAGGTTTTGAGGCATGGGATATCTCTGTGTGCCATGCAAGTATCGGTATGGGATCCTCACGTGACAAGCAGTGGCTCTACAACGAGGTTGTGGCATAGGAGGAAGAAGCATCCACCTCTTCCTCTCCGCACAATATCGGTAGGCTTCTTTCCGATACTGTTTATCTATATCATCACTGTTTTTCCAGCCTCCAATAATGAAGACATCATCTTTGTAATAGCAAATGGCTGCTCCTTCGATGCTTAGGACTTCTGGAGGCAAGCTTTCAAGGATCTCATCAGATACTTGGCTGGCAATTTTTCTTACTGCCTCTTCGTTTTCTAAACAGTAACTCTTGGGACAACATGATGCTGTCTGATAAAAGTTTGAATTGACCACAGACATTTGGAAAAAGCAGTAATTGTCAATAAGTGGCAAAGATTCCACATCTTGCCACTGTCGAGTCTCTGTATCATAGCAAGTAATTACAGCCTTTAGTCCATCTTCAGTGTCCCGGTCCACAGGAGTGCGGGCGGCAATGTATACAAACCGGTCTTCGATGCCTAGTGCTTTGACATCTCGAAGAATCTTTGGTGCCGATTCCAAGTTGTGCCATTTGTCAAGCTCAGGATTATAAACAGTCACATCTTTAAAACCAGGACTAAAGTTGCCATGTCCTCCAATGCTATAGAGCTTCCCTTTGACTTCTGTTAGCCCAAAAGAATGCTTTCTTGTCATCAGGCTACAAACATGTTCCCATGTATTCAAATTTGGGTTATACCTTTCTACAGTTTTAGCAAACCCTGGCTCCATTGATCCCGCAACATACACGTAGGATTCTGTTACTGCAACAGCATGTCCATCGAGGTGATTATGAATATGTGGCAGGTTTACCCATCTATCCTCATCAACAAAATACCCCACACATTCACTTAAATAGTCCCCTCCTTCTGAAACACCTCCAATAACCATGATCACGTCCATATTTTGCCCATAACGAGGCAGTAGTGAAACATGAGAAGTGGGGAGCTGGAATGTGCCAGACTGTATATTCTCAGCTCTCAGAGCATGCCTCTCCACTGCGTCAGCCACCAACTTGACGCAAACTTCATTATTGGCTACCAGCCTCTCTGGTTTGACATGTCGTGTAAGGTAGGTAGGTTTCATCTGGGACAACCTGAGCAATTTAAAAAGTTCTTCAAAGTATCTCTCTCTCTCTTCAGCATTTCTCTGAACCCATTTCAAAACGGTTTCAAAGAGAACCTCTTCAGAATCAACCGTAATTTCCAAATCTGAAAGCCAGTCTCTAATGAGATGGAAAGGTAATGTATAAAATTCTTCATCCTGAATCACTTTGTGGAAATTTCTCCGTATCATATCAGCAGCCTTCAGAGCAAGTTGGCTCAGGGTGTACATGTGGGCTAAGCTATGAATTGCCACACAATTTGAGAGGTGAAGTTTTTTCTTAAGAAATTCTCCACAAAATTCTTTTAAACGAATTAGTAGGAACCTAAAATCAAGAAAAAGGGAAAAGATGAATTTTTCAAATGTACATATTTCATGTGGTTACTTTTTTCTTTTTTTTTGAGACAGGGTCTCACTCTGTCTGTCACCCAGACGGGAGTGCAGTGGTGTGTTCTCGGCTCACTGCAACCTCTGCCTCCTGGGTTCCAGCGATTCTCCTGCCTTAGCTTCCCAAGTAGCTGGGATTACAGCTACTTGCCACCACGTCCAGCTAATTTTTGTATTTTTAGTAGAGGTGGGGTTTCACTATGTTGGCCAGGCTGGTCTCAAACTCCTGACCTCAAAGTGATCCGCCTGCCTCGGCCTCCCAAAGTGCTGGGATTACAAGTTTGAGCTACCATGCCCGGCCTACGTTTTTTTTTTTTGACACAGTCTCACTCTGTTGGCCAAGCTGGAGTACAGTAGCACCATCTCGGCTCACTGCAACCTCTGTCTCCCGGCTCAAGCAATTCTCCTACCTCAGCCTACCAAGCAGCTGGGATTACAGGCATGTGCCACCATATCTGGCTAATTTTTTTTTTTTTT
>NW_016107730.1:1378656-1381690 GCF_001604975.1 Cebus imitator | reverse complement strand
AAAAAAAAAAAAAAAAAAAAAAAACCCACCACCACCAAATTAGAAAATATCGTACTGGAAAAGGATGTTTAAAAGCACATATAGGCTGGGCATGGTGGCTCACGCCTGTAATCCCATAACTTTTGAGAGGCTGAGAATCACCTGAGCCAGGAGTTCGAGACTAGCCTAGGCAATGTGGCAAAACCCTGTCTCTTAAAATACAAAAATTAGCTGGGCTTGGTAGTGGGCACCTGCAATCCCAGCTACTCAGGAGGTTGAGGGAAGAGAATCGTTTCAACCTGGGAGGCAGAGGTTGCAGTGAGCCGAGATTTTGCTAGTGCACTCCAGCTTGGGTGACAGAATGAGATTCTAGCCTCAAAAAAAAAAAAAGCACATACAGAGCTGGGCATGGTGATGCATGCCTATAGTCTCAGCTACTCAGGAGGCTTAGGCAAGAGGATTGGTTGAGGTCAGGAGTTCAAGGCTCTAGTGAGCTATAATCGTGCCTGTGAACAGCCACTGCACTCCAGCCTGGGCAACAAAGCAAGACTGTCTCTTAAAAAAAAAAAAAATACATAGGCCGGGCATGGTGGCTCATGCCTGTAATCCCAGCACTTTGGGAGGCCAAGGCGGGCAGATAACGAGGTCAGGAGTTCAAAATCAGCCTGGCCAACATGGTAAAATATTGTCTCTACTAAAAATACAAAAATTAGCCAGGCGTGGTGGCAGGTGCCTGAAGTCCCAGCTACTCGGGAGGCTGAGGCAGGAGAATGGCTTGAATCCAGGAGGCGGAGGTTGCAGTGAGCCAAGATTGCATCACTGCTCCAGCCTGGGTGACAGAAGAAGACTCCATCTCGGGAAAAAAAAAAAAAAATATATATATATATATATATATATAAATCATATTTATATAAGATATATTTAAAGTATACTATAGTTTATACAATTACATATATGTGAAATACAAACATATAAACATATATATATGAAAACACAAAATGTAGTTTTTATTTTAGGAGGCAAGTTTTCACTACGCTGCCCAGACTGGAGTGCAGGGGCTATTCACAGGTGTGATCACAGTGAACCACAGCCCCAAACTCCTAGGCTCAAGCAATCCTTCTGCCTCAGCTTCCAGAGTAGTAGGGACCACAGGCACATGACACTGGTTCCAGCTGGATTTTTTTGGTTGTTTGTTTTTGTTTTTTGAGATGGAGTCTTGTTCTGTTGCCAGGCTGGAGAGCAGTGGCACAATCTCAGCTCACTGCAACCTCTGCCTCCTGGGTTCAAGGAATTCTCGTCTCAGCCTCCCGAGTAGCTGGGATTACAGGCGCACACCACCATGCCCAGGTAATTTTTTGTATTTTTTAGTAGGGATGGGGTTTCACCATGTTAGCCAGGCTGGTCTCAAACTCCTGACCTCAGCCTCCCAAAGTGCTGGGATTACAGGCATGAGCCACTGCGCCTGGCCAGGAATTTTTAATTATGTAAGGTTTCATGAAACATATTCTTTAATAAAGTACAACAGTCCCATACTTTATTTTCACTTTAATTTGTCCTTGGCAAAGGCAAATCCCTATCCAAACTTGTCTTTGCCGTTCTTCCTTAATTCCTTGCTAGTCACCAGCCTCATATTTTTGTTTGTTTTTGTTTTTTTTGAGACAAGAGTCTCACTGTCACCCAGGCTGGAATGCAGTGTGCAATCATGGCTCAGTGCAGCCTCAACTGCAGTATCGACTTCTTGGGCTCAAGTGATTCTCACCTTTACCTCCCAAGTTGCTGGGACTACAAGCACATGCCACCATACCCAGATACTTTTTTTTTTGTAGAGACAAGGTTTTGCCATGTTGCCCAGAATGGTCTCAAACTCCTGAGCTCAAGCAATCTGCCCACTTTAGCCTCCCAAAGTGCTGAGATTACAGGTTCACACCTGTAGCCTCCCAAAGTGCTGAGATTACAGGTTCGCCACCACACCCAGTACACCAGCCTCTTTTTATTTTTTATTTTTATTTTATTTTTTGAGAAGGAGTTTCACTCTTGTTACCCAGGCTGGAGTGCAATGGCGGGATCTCGGCTCACCGCAACCTCCGCCTCCTGGGTTCAGGCAATTCTCCTGCCTCAAACTCCTCAGTAGCTGGGATTACAGGCACGCGCCACCATGCCCAGCTAATGTTTTGTATTTTTTATTACAAAGAGACGGGGTTTCACCATGTTGACCAGGATGGTCTCGATCTCTTGACCTCGTGATCCACCTGCCTCGGCCTCCCAAAGTGCTGGGATTACAGGCTTGAGCCACCGCGCCCGGCCACCAGCCTCTTTTTAAATGAAACAGGGTTTCAGTGAAAGGACCTTATGGTATAAAGTAACAGCCAGGCAGGAACTTGTTGGGGGGTTTCTTCAGTCAGATATCAGAAGAAAAAGGCTTTCTGCTAGGTTTTATTTTATTTTGAAATTTTTCTCCAGGAGCATAGATTCAAGATACCCTGAATACATATACTCCCTGTGTCAGAGGTTTTAATCTCATCACCAGAGCTTTTTCTTTGGGCAGCCAGAGGTGATGGAGTACTCAGAAGATTTGTCCTGAACTGGGTTCTCACTAAAGCAGGGATGCCACGCAAACTCAAACATCTGAAGAAGCAGGATACAACACAGAAACACAACAAAAAAACATGTGTAGAGGCTGGGTGCAGGCCAGGCACAGTGGCTCAGGTCTGTAATCCCAACACTTTGAGAAGCTAAGGCAGGAGGATCACTTGAGGTCAGGAGTTCAAGACCAATCTGGACAAAATGGTAAAACCTTGTCTTTACTAAAAATAGAAAAATTAAGCAAAAATAAATAAACAAATAAAAGGCAGGAGTTGCTTTAAAGCAACAAAGATCAAAAGAAGCAAAGAAGGATATCACATAATGATAAAAGGATCAATGCAACAAGAAGAGCTAAAGATCCTAAATATATACGCACCCAATACAGGAGTACCCAGATACATAAGACTTATAAAGAGACTTAGACTCCCACACAATAATAGTGGGAGACTTCAACATCAATATTAGACAGATC
>NW_016107730.1:1371586-1378587 GCF_001604975.1 Cebus imitator | reverse complement strand
CCACTTTACACAAAATATACACTCTCATCAGTACCACATCACATCTATTTACAGGTTTCAATGACATATTGGTTGGCTGCTTGTTTGTTATTTTCTTCCCTTATTTTTTTTTTCATGTCTCTATTATTAAGCACAATTATAGGCATACCCATTTTTAGACTGCATTCTAGCCCGGGCAATAAAGCAACACCCCTGTTCTCTCTCCCTCTTCCTCTTTCTCTCTTCCTCTCCTTCATTCTTTTTTTTTCTTTCTTTCTTCTTTTTTAGGAAAAAAAAATAATAGGCTATTTAGAATGAAATTAATGAAAAAAGCTATATGCAATAAAAAAAGAAAAAAGAAAAATTAGGCCAGGCTCAGTGGTTCATGCCTATAATCCCAGCACTTTGGCAGACCGAGGTGGGTGGATCACCTGAGGTCAGAAGTTCAAAACCTGGCCAACATGGCAAAGCCCCATCTCTACTAAAAACACAAAAATCAGCCAGGTGTGGTGGCATACATCTGTAATCCCAGTTACTTAGGAGGCTGAGGCAGGAGAATCACTTCAACCTGCAAGGTGGAGGTTGCAGTGAGCAGAGATCGTGCCACTGCACTCCAGCAACAGAGTGAGACTCCATCTCAAAAAACAACAACAAAAAACACAAAAATTAGCCCAGCATGGTGGCGGGTGCCTATAGTCCCAGCTACTCAGGAGCCTAAGGCAGAAGAATTGCCTGAACCTGGGGGCAGAGGTTGCAGTGAGCCGAGATCACGCCACTGCACTCCAGTCTGGGTGACACAGAGAGACTCCATCTCAAAAAAAAACAAAACAAAAACATGTAGGTTAAAAAACAAAACAAAGTGATTTGGCATGTAGCTGACTAAATATTGTCTGCTCACCTAAATTCATTTAAAGGTAAATTAAAAAAACCCACAATCGTTTCAGACAAATTCTTAAATCTGGCAGCAATCAGCCTGAGGACAGCCAATTTGAGACCACTGCTTTAAAAAGACTAAGTCCCTAGAACTAAGAAAAACCTTAAAACAAGATTAAGAATCACTTCATCAGTTCAGGCCTCTCCCAATTCAGTAACCATTTGTTATTAGTGATTGTGCTTAGTAACTATCTTAACTATAATATGAAGATGAATAAGGCAGGCTCCCTTCACCCTTTTAAGGGAACATATCATTTTAGAGATAAAGCAAAGACAAAGTGGAGTGGTAAGGAATATAGTGGCTCCCAGACATGTCTGGGTGCCAGCGTCACCTGATTCCCAGGCTGTCCTGGGCTCCTAGTTTTAGCACACACTCCAGGTAATTCAGAGACATGTTCCCTTAAGTGTCTGGAAGCAATGCTTTATGAAAATAGGTTTCATATACTAGGCATCTGTCATGTGAGGGGCATCAGGCATATTCTATTATCATATTTCTGATCCTTACAAGTGCCCAGTGAGGCAGGCATGATCATCAACAGTCAGAATGCATTTAGGGGTAGGGGTGGAGGGTCCTGCCTCAGAGCTGTTCGGAAGATTAAATGTGATGGCTGGTTGCAAGGCACGTCAAACAGTGCCTGACAAAAGCCAGCTGCTTAGCCTCTGACAGACTGAGGGAAGAGTTTTGAGTAAAATGCCTGGAGTGTCCTATCCTCTCTTCTAACTCCCCAGTAGAGCAGGGGCAAATCTGTCAAACTCAAGATCATATGACAGAATCAAACATAGCTTGGGTGAGTGCAATGGCCCTTTTCCACCCATTTTCAGCAACAACCTTCTCTCCCTCAGAGCTATGCTCAACCCACTCCACCTTCTCACTGATGACCCAGGCTCTTAAGAAAACAGAAACAATCAGGCAGGAACTTCATCTTCCCGTCACCCAATCCGCCAGCAGCTGTACCCTATACTCTGCCTTCGCAGTCCAACCTTTCCAATTTTAATATGGATTCTATACTGAAACAGAGTATTTCACCCAAAAATATACTTCTTTGACATATTCAGAGGGGCCGAAAGCACAGGACTCACTTTGAAGAGCTGTCTTTTGTGGGGGAGATTTGTATCTGTAGAGAAAATCCACATTAATGAGGTAAACAGGCTTTCTCTGAAGTCCCCCCTCTTACTCAGATCTAGGAAAGATGCACTCACAGGAAAAACTAAGGAGGCTAAGGTCCAACACTTTAAAGGTCTGACAGAAACTTTTCCCACGGGATACATCTATTCTTTGTGACAGCTGCTGCCTGTGAGGTTCCACCTGCCTAACAGGACAGCCTGTGGTGCCGTGCTTTCCCCTCCGGGCTCTCCCATAACCTGTCTTGAAGGACTCCAAGTCCCTATTCTTTCTGTAACCACGGGGTGGTCTAAAAATTTCAGCTGCGCTTAAGAGTTTTCTTATTTTGTCTGACTCTCGAGCACACATGTGCCTGTAATAATCTTACACTTTTCTCTGTCCTATAACCTATCTTTTAAGAATGTCAGCTGTGAAAAGGAGGGAAGGGATCGCCCCTCTTCCATCCCTACAGTTCCCTTCTTGGTTGCAAGGAATTTACTCCTGCAATCACTCCTCTGCTCCCGTAACATCAATTACTCCTCTTCTACTGAACCATTTTCAGCAGCACACAAACATGCTCTATTATCTCTTACCTCGGTGGGATTGCCTCCCCCCAAAAAACATTTCCACATTTGTACCATTTTTCTGATCCTCTTTATAAAGCAAGGCTTAACTAGCTCTTGTCAATGGCATCAATGACCTGCAACCATCACTTACGGGTTGACAGAGTTGACACAACTGGCAACTCCCTCCTTGACATCCTTTCTACGTTTCGAAGAGATCAGTCTCCTCTTTTTGTTGTTGTTGTTGTTGTTTTTTTTTTGAGACCAACTCTCACGCTGTTGCCCAGGCTAGGGTGCTGTGGCGAAATCTCAGCTCACTGCAACCTCCACCTCCTGGGTTCAAGCAATTCTCCTGTCTGCCTCAGCCTCCCGAGTAGTTGGGATTACAGGCATCTGCCACCACATCCTGCTAATTTTTGTATTTTCAGTAGAAACATTTTCATCATGTTGCCCAGGTGGTCTTGAACTCCTAGTCTCCCAAAGGGCTGGGATTACAGGCAAGAGCCATGTCACCCAGCCGGCTCCTCTTTCACATTCTAGAGAACCCCAGGGTTCACTCCCTAAGTAATACCATCCAGCCCCATGGCTTTAGATACCATTTATATGCTAATTTCCCCAATATGCATCTCTAGCTCCCCTGTGCTTATATTCAACTGCCCCAGGCACCTCCTTAACCAAATTCAAACTCCTGATCTTCCTCCCAGACTTGTTCTGCAATCTTTCACATCTTAATAATGTCATCCTTCCAACTGCTTGGGTCAAAAAAGTGGCAGTCTTTTCCCCTATACCCCACATCAAATCCAGCAGCAAATTCATCTCATCAAACTTCAAAATACATCTAGAACCAAAGCACTTCTCATCACCTTTACTTCTCCCTCCTCAATCCAAGCCTCCGCCACCACTGCCACAACCATCTACACTAGCCTCTCTGCGTCTGCCCTTGTTGTCTCCTCCTCAATGCCATATCCTTGGTTCTTTTTTTTTTTTTTTTTAGGACAAGAGTTCTCACTCTGCTGGCCAGGCTGGAGTGCAGTGGTGCAATCTCGGCTTACTGCAACCTCCCACCTCCCAGGCTCAAGCGATTCTCGTGCCTCAGCGTCCCCAACAGCTGGGATTACAGGCAGGCCACCACGCCTGACTAATTTTTGTATTTTTCAGTAGAGACGGTGTTTCACCATGTTGCCCAGGCTGGTCTCAAACTCCTGACCTCAAGCATCCATCCACCGTGGCCTCCCAAAGTGTTGAGATTACAGGTGTGAGCTACCGTGCCTGGCCGCCACATCCTTTTTCAACAAAGCACTATTCATCAAATCAGGCTGCATCATTCCTCTGCCCCAAACCTTCCCATTTCAATCAGAATAAAAGCTCATGTCCTGATGGGGAGGAAGGCAGCAAATCACACTGCCACGTGAGTGCCTATGCAACAATCTTGCATGTTCTTCACATGTACCCCCAAACCTAAAATGCAATAAAATAAATTAAAAAAAAAAAAAAAGCTCATGTCCTTCCACAGGCCATTACCTATTCCTCTCACCAGGCATCCCTTTGACTCCCGCTGTTCTGGCTCCCGCTGTTCTCTAACACACAGCAAGCTCCTCCTCAGGGTCTCTGTACCTGTGTCCCCTACCTGACACACTCTTTACCTCCCTCCTTCGGTTCTGAGCAAAACATCCTGTTCAAGAGGCGGTCTCTATCCACCCAATTTGAAAAGCACTTCCTCTCCCCCAGCACTTTCTATGTACTCCCCCCATGCTTTATTTTTCATCAGTGATAACCATCATAACAGGCTATACATTTTACTTATTTACCGTCCATCTACCAACGTAAGTGCGATAAGGAAAAGGACTTTTGTCTATTTTGATCACTGCTGAAACCCTAGTACCTTAGAATCCTGCATCTGGCCGGGCGCGGTGGCTCAAGCCTGTAATCCCAGCACTTTGGGAGGCCGAGGCGGGTGGATCACGAGGTCAAGAGATCGAGACCATCCTGGTCAACATGGTGAAACCCCGTCTCTACTAAAAATATAAAAAATTAGCTGGGCATGGTGGCACGTGCCTGTAATCCCAGCTACTCAGGAGGCTGAGGCAGGAGAATTGCCTGAACCCAGGAGGCGGAGGTTGCGGTGAGCCAAGATCGCGCCATTGCACTCCAGCCTGGGTAACAAGAGCGAAACTCCATCTCAAAAAAAAAAAAAAAAAAAAAAAAAAAAAAAAAAAAACACAAAAAAAAAAAAAAAAAAAAAAAAAAAAAAAAAAGAATCCTGCATCTGAGTGGATGCGTTTTTGTTAACAAATCTGTAAGATGATAATTGCCAAAACAAACGCCTCCCCATCTCTATAAATGGTATTACCTGCCTTCTAACCAGTCTCTGGAGCATCCATTCCTGCTCCCTACAATCCATTTACCACAGTGGCAGAATAATATTAAAATACTTAAATCAGATCATTTCTTTACCCAGCTTCCTATCACACTCAGTGAAATCCAGAGCCGTTATTCCAACGCCATCTCACGCATCCTTTTCCTCTTCAGCCACTAGATAAGTCTGACTGCACTGTATTTTAAGGCTTTTCTCTAAACCAAACTGGATCCTGCCCGAGGGCCTTTGCGCTGTCTGTAATGTTCATTCCCCATCTTTGCACGGCCAGTTATTTTTTGACATTTAGAGGTCGGTAGAAACGTCACCTCCTCAGAAAGGTCTTTATTCAATCCGCACCTTTTCACTCCTTTTGAACGTCAGCACAACACTTAACACATACTGACTTTCCTTTACATCACCTTTGTCCCACCACCTAGTTAGTATCTGAGCTCCCTGGGTGCGGGGCGCCCTCGTTCGACCTGCGGGTGCATCCCCCTCGCCCAGCGCGGTGGCTGCCCCCCAGCAGGCGCTCAGCGAGTGTGAACCCAATGCGCCCACTCAGGACTCGCGGGCTGCCGTGGCAGGCACTGCCCGCCAGTCCGCTTGCGAGCACCTCCCCGTCTCCGTGCCCGCAGCCCTCCGCGCTCCCGCCTCACTCGCTTACCTGTCGGCCAACTCCAGTACCTCGTGCACGCTGCCCGTGCTGACACGGATGCGCCCGGTGTACATATACTCGATAACGGCTTCCACTGTGTCGGGTTCGGGCCCCGGCTCGGAGCTCCACTTGCGCATCTCCACCCGTCCCGAGCGGGACTCGGAAAACTGGCCCGACAGCAGGGGCGTGAAGTATTCGGTGGCGGCGGCCAGTACCGAGCGGTGGGCCCGGAACTCGCGGCCTCCAGCCCCGCCGAAGCACAGGGTAATGTCGCAGAACAGGCCCTGGCGCCGCTGCTCGTTCTGCCGCCAGGACAGCTCCGAGCAGTGAGAGCTGCACTCGAAATCCTCGGCTTCTGGGCCCGGATCGCCCCCGCTCGCCTCCATGGCAGAGATCCCCGGCCCAGGCCCGAAGTCCACCGTGCCGCTGCCTCGGACTTCCGCAGCCAGTCCTGCCGAGCCGGCGGCGGCAGTCTCCATGCTCTCCATCTCCAGCACCTGAAGAGATGCAGCCGCGGCCGCCGCCGCCGCTGCCGCCACTGCCGCAGCCGCCATCTTGACGCTGCCGCGCCCGGCCTCCGCAGCCTTGGAACGATGCGACCGTTTGGTGCGACACAGAGGGATTCTGGGATTAAATAGTGCGCGCGGGGCGGAGCCGTGTCGCCCGCCGACTGCGCATGCGCAATCTCGCCTCCCGCAGCCCCGCCCACCTTGATGAGGTTCGGCTGTAATCGTCGCCCAGTCCGGATGTCTTCGCCCCAGGCCTCTTACCAGGACATTGGTGCGAGGATGGCTCGCTCCCTTTCCTTAGTGGGTAGCATGCTCTCTGCAGTCATTTTGTCTAGTAAAAGCCACCTTAGATCATCACCCGTTGTTAAAGCCTTAAGTGACAATACAGGATTTTTATAAGATTGAGTGCTAGCTAAGTGGATGAGGGGTGAGTTACTTGTTACCCCTAATTTATCTTCTAAACATGGGGATATTGCCGACTTTATAAGCTCACGGAGAGGATTCAGTGAGATAATACTTAAGCCAAGCGTTCTGCATAGTGCTTTGTGGTTCATAGTCAATGATCGTATATCCTTGTTGAAAAGATTAATTTAAAAGCCACTTTGGGGCCGGGCATGGTGGCTCACGCCTGTAATCCCAGCACTTTGAGAGGCCGAGGTGGGCGGATCACCAGGTCAGGAGATCAAGACCATCCTGGCTAACATGGTGAAACCCCGTCTCTAAAAATAAAAATAAAAATAAAAATAAAAAAGGCCGGACGCGGTGGCTCACGCCTGTAATCCCAGTACTTTGGGAGGCCGAGGCGGGTGGATCACTAGGTCAAGAGATCGAGACCATCCTGGTCAACATGGTGAAACCCTGTCTCTACTAAAAATACAAAAAATTAGCTGGGCATGGTGGCGCG
>NW_016107730.1:1369319-1371306 GCF_001604975.1 Cebus imitator | reverse complement strand
AAAAAAAGCCACTTTGGGCCAGGCTGGGTGGCTCACACCTGTAATCCCAGCACTTTGCGAGGCCGAGGTAGACGGATCACTTGAGGTGAGGAGTTCCAGACCAGCCTGGACAACATGCGAAATCCCGTCTCTAATAAAAATACAAAAATTAGCTGGGCGCGGTGGCAGGCGCCTTGTAATCCCGGCGCTTTGGGAGGCCGAGGCAGGTGTGGATCACTTGAAGTCAGGAGTTCGAGACCAGCCTGGCCAAAATGGTGAAACCCCATCTCTACTAAAAACACAAAAATTAGTAGGGCATGGTGGTGGGTGCCTGTAATCCTAGCTACTCGGGAGGCTGAGGCCTGGAGAATCACTTGAACCCGGGAGGCGGAGGTTGCAGTGAGCCAAGAGCAGGCCACTGCACTCCAGCCTGGGCAACAAAGTGAGATGCTGTCTCAAAATACAGATCAAAGGATGTGGATACCAGGAGACAGCAGTATGCCTTCATTGTAACTATATAGTTTATTTAAACCAAACTATGATAATACAGAGAAGAGACTGAGGTGGCAGCTGCCCAGAATCTTTGTGGAATACATATGCAAAGTAGTAGGAGTCCTTGGACCCACACTTCAGTTACAGACAGACAAGTCAGCTGCATAAATACAGAGAACATAAGACACAAGGCATTTCACAGCTTTTTGCGTTTCCATTTTAAATGTATGTTACAACTTTACATATTAAGTTACTACTCCATGTATTTTGTGACAATGGCTAAGGATGCAATGGCCCCATCCCCCTGACATATGCAGACTCTGGTCCATAACAAAGAACATTTCAGTGGGATACCAAACAAGCTCTTAACACATAACATACAAAAAGATCTTTAAAAATCAAATTAATACAATGTTCTTCATGTTAAATGAGGAAGAAGCGAAGTTAAAAAAAAAGAAAAAAAAGAGACATTTGGGTGCTTTAAATGTATAGTATCTTGACGTCTAAAATGTTTCATTCCCTTCCTCCAGGGGAGAAAAAAATGTTTAACCAATGGAAAAAGAAAGCAACATCCTAGCGCCCTACAATGAGGAAGAACCCCAACCTGACAGTACTTAGATGCTTCCATATAGTAAATACAGCAGGTAGCAGAGCAAAGTCACAAGTATTGGCTTGGTTTTTATTTCTATGCTTATAAAAAAAATATGAAGCTTCTTTGTGTGGACTGAACGGGTGTTAGCCTGTGGGTGTTGGTTTTCAGTGCCTGTACCCCAGTGGCTGTTTACATTCCAGGCCCCTGTTAAGCAGTCTCCACTGCCAGCTAGCTGTCTGTACACTTTCTCCTGGGGGAGGAGTTCTTGTCTTCAGTTTACTGCTGTAGGGTTCCTGGTTCTGTTACATGCTCATGTGTTCCGGAAGAACATATGAAATATCATCCCACGGATGACGATACAGCCCCTGCTTCAGCCTCTTCTGATCAAGATAGTGTCCTAAAATGAAGCAAACACGTCTTTTTTATTAGAGCTTCATAAGCCTGGTGAGAGCGAGAAGGTAAGGAAGGGAAATCGTTCCAACACACAAAAAAAGTGAATACAAAGCAGTGGGAAGTTTAGTCCATATCCATTCCATAGGTAGACTTTGTAAAAGGGAACTGTTGGATCTGATTCTATAAGCAAAATTTTAAAGGAAAATAAACAATAACAATAAAAAATTATATTTTCCTGGGCTAGCAATCATTTCTAATAGCAAAGAAACAGGTGTGGTGGCTCACGTTTGTAATCCCAGGTCTTTGGGAGGCCGAGGTGGACAGATCACCTGAGGTCGGGAGTTCGAGACTAGCCTGACCAACATGGAGAAATCCAGTCTCTACTAAAAATACAAAATTAGCTGGGCATGGTGGCGCATGCCTGTAATCCCAGCTATCTGGAAGACTGAGGCAGGAGTACTGCTTGAACCCAGGAGGCAGAGGTAGTGGTGAGCCAAGATTGTGCCATTGTACTCCAGCTTGGGCAACAAG
>NW_016107730.1:1360603-1369289 GCF_001604975.1 Cebus imitator | reverse complement strand
AAAAAAAAAAAAAAAAGAACAAAGGAACAAAGATAAGGGGAAAGTTTAAGAAAGAAAAGATTAAGAACAATGATTAAGAGGATATGACATTTCTTTTGTAGAAACTCAACCACAAAAAGAGAATTAAAAAAGAAAAATAAATTCAACCACGTGTGTAAGTGATATAGCTGAACCGTGGGGGTTTAAAAAACAAAAACAAAAAAAACCACTTTAAACAACAACAAATTTCACTTAAATTGTTGCTGTCAGGTGTGTCTGCCGTAAGGCTCAGTCTCAGGGGTATGCTGGTTGCTGTCAGGTGTCTACTATGCACCTCCACCTCAGCATACCCTTGAATGACCCTCACAGTTTTACGAAATTCTTTTGTGACTTTCCTTGGGCCAGGTATGTGAAAGAGCATTGTGGCCAGATGACTCCGCAGCAATACAATGAAATCAGACTACAGAAACTCTCTCTAAGCATTTGGGAGTAAAAAATACAAATAAAAAAACAACAATAAAAAGACTCACCAATGAAGCCCATACTCCTTCCCAGCACAAAGATGCCATTGAGGGCTCCAATGTCAATATATTCATCAGCTTCCTCCCTGCAACACACAATCAACTTGTAGTTTTAAAAGGCTCACATGACTACCCTCCTCCCCACGGACAATACTATTACTGCCCAGGAATGAGAAAAAGCTCTCTTTGGTTTCGAAGTAGAAAAGAGGGATGCTCTGGGTGGTAGGATTACAGGCAATTTTGTTTCCTTCTTTATACCTCTCCTTATTTTTTAAATATTCTGAGTATGCATTGCTTTTATAGTTTGGAGGAAACACCAAAAATCAACAAACGTAATGAAGAAGAAAACAGCTGCAATGCTCACCGAGTAAAGGACCCACAGTTTCTAAGCATGTCTACAAACGCAACTCCAATGAGACCATCTACATTCAGGATAAGATTTGGTTTCTGGGAAGGCAAAAAATTCAAAGCATTTATCGTTATTTCTCATTTTTACTTTGTAATTTTCCACTGTTACTACTATTATCACGAATTGCGACCATCATTTAAAAACCTTCCACCATCCCTACTGGCTGATGCTGTGTCTGACTCAGTTCAATTCCCAGCATCTAGCAAAGTACCCAACACCTAGCTGACATTTACTGCATGTCTGCTGAAGTTAGTTATGAAAGAAAAATAACATTTCCAGAAAACTCGGTTTGCTTTTAGCTGCATAATCAAAATGTAACCTGGCTATTTCCTCCAATAAATTTATCCAACATAAGATTAGAGAATTAGGGAAGTTTTTTCTTTGCTACCTTCGAGGTGGTAATCTTCTCCACTTCCAGGGCATAATCGAGCAGAGGAGTGGCAGGGAAGTGCTGCCTGACGTAATCTTTGAGGATCTGCACTCGCATGTCTGGGTTGTTTACCTGAAAATGAACCCAGCATTACAAAGGCACACACACTGCTGTGAAGGGATGTGTTTGTTCATACTTGTGTTACAGGTGGGTAGAACTGTACATACCCCAGAGGCAATTCAGGAACCTGGCCCACATGTACAATTCCATGTGGCAACCATTGTGGTATTACCGTGGGGCTGGTTTTTGAAATCCTCTCATATCTCATTTGGGTTACAAAGCAACCTCTGTAGGTTCTCACTTTTATGTTACAAAGAAGAAACTGAGCCCTGGAGATGTTCAGGGAGCTGGTCAGTTACTACGGTGTTGAGCAGCAAGGGTCTGAGGATTAACCACTCTCCAACTCAGCCTTAGGTTCTAGCCTCCAGCCATGGCCCTACCAGCTCTGCGCCTACTCAAGCTGTGACAAAGTTCCACACTAAGCAAACACGTGTTGAGTGTGGGGAGGCGAAGTATTCCCAAAATTTTAGGAAAAACTCTAGACTTGCCGTTAATGAAATTAACCACCTGTCAGTGGGGGTGTAAGATGATTTAGGGACATACCAAATCGCAATACCAAAGCAACTTCCGCCCTCAACAAAGAGGCAGCTGGGTCAGTACATCCTCCAGAAAGGAAGGACTGCAAACAGTGAATGAGTGAGTGTGGTGTGCAGGTCCAGCACTATCTTAGAGGCCCTATGCTGTGGGTGGGAAAGGTGTTATCTGCTCAGGAGCTGGGGGTGGCTGAGCAAAGTTCAGCAGCAAGTCCTGGATGGAATGTCCCTCAGCACCACCCACCTTCCCTGCTTGGTTCTGAGCTGGTCCTTGCTCATCAAGCAACCTCTGGGTGTCTCACCTGAGACGGCCAAGTGTTTGGCTGCCTAGAAGGCAGTGTCCTGAATCACATGCATACTCCCCACCTAGGCCAGTGGAGTGACCAACTAAATGAGGTTTCTGGAGCTACAGAGTCAAGGAGCCCAGGGCAAAGGGATCTGCTAAGGAGCTGTCCCCATAAGGCCCTGAGCAGCTGCCAGTGACCTCATCTCTTGCTTTTCAGTTTCTAACTACAGCACACTACGAGGACACAGAGATGACTGGCCCTGTGTGAGACTATATAAACTGTTTAAAATATTTACCATCCTTTCCCACTGGTCTCTCCCCATCAGATATGCCTTGATATTATCACTCTTCCTGCCCTAGTGCTGCCAGGAATAACCACTTGACTTGTGGTGGCCAATGAAATGTGAGTGAAGGTGAATCATGTAAGATCCAAGCAGAAGCTTTAAGAGCCTGCACGTGGTCCTGCCATTGCTGTTATCCTGTTGACATGAGGCCAGCACATCGCAGACAGGGGCTGTTCCTTCAGCACAGATGGCAGAGAACAAGCATAGCCAACCCTCAGGGGATGTCGTGTGAATGAGACATAAATCTTTGCTGTGTTAAGCCACTGAGATTTTTGGAGTTGTCGGTTACTGCAGCACGAGGTATTATCTAGCATAACGTGACCAATATGTCCCCTCAACCTGACCTTGGGCCTTTCTCCCACAAGGTTATTTGGGAAGCCAAAGTTACCAAGTTTGCCATCTCATTTCAACTGTAGTGTCCATACTGCACTCGAATGACAAAAAAATTGTTAAGAGCAATCTGTATTATAATATGGATAAAAGAGCTGCCTTGTATTAGGCATTTGTCAACACATCCAAAGCTCTGTATGTTGGGAGTTGAAAGTTTAGTTATTCTCCTATATAAATGAATGCCTCCCATCACCACCCACCCGGTAGAGCCATCCCACTTTTTTAGAAGAGTAACAACTCACCGATTTTACACGGTGACCAATGCCCATGATCAGTTTCCCTTCCTTCTTCATCTTGTTCACAAACTCCATGGGGATAATGCCACTGTCAAAGGCTTTACTGAACATCTTGGCTGCTGCATCCAAGGCACCCCCAAACCGATCCCCCTGGAGGAGAAACACGTGCATGCTGCTTTGAGTTTTAAGAGTTACCTTCAGCTGGGTGTGGTGGCTCACGCCTGTAATCCCAGCACTTTGGGAGACCTAGGCAGGCAGATCACCTGAGATTGGGAGTTCGAGACCAGCCTGACCAACATGGAGAAATCCCGTCTTTACTAAAAATACAAAAAATTAGCTGGATGTGGTGGGTGCCTGTAATTCCAGCTACTCAGGAGGCTGAGGCAGGAGAATCACTTGAACCCAGGAGGTGGAGGTTGCAGTGAGCTGAGATTGCACCATTGCACTCCAGCCTGGGCAACAAGAGTGAAACTCCATCTCAAAAAAAAGGGTTTCCTTCAAGCTGGGCAAAGCAACCCAGTGTGTCCCGAACAGGCCTGAGCACTGGGATTTACACTCAGGGACTCCTTCTAGGGCCCTGCTGTGGCAAAGCAGCATGAGGCCAAGGCCCAGTGTGTCCACTGTTCACCTCCCAGGATGACAGTACTTACGATAGTGAGCAGCCCCGAGGTGAGGCTGGAGACCAGGTCTTTCCCAGCTCGCGCACAAATGATGGTATTGTGGGCTCCAGAGACAGCTGGTCCATGATCAGCTGTCACCATCAGACACATCTCAATGAACTGGCAAGAGTATTTGGGCAACCTGGAAGAGGGTGCAACAAAGACCAGGAGATGGTTGACAAGGCCACACTTGTAGTTTCTCCCATCCCCCTGAACAAGTCATTCAAATCCAAGAAGGGTAACTACCAATCCAAATCCAATACTACCACACAACTCTAAGGCAAAACCTCCTGATTCTTTTCTTTAGACAAAGTCTCACTCTGTCACCCAGGCTGGAGTGCAGTAGTGAGATCTTGGCTCACTGCAATCTCCACCTCCTGGATTCAAGCAATTCTCCTGCCTCAACCTCCCAAGTAGCTGAGATTACAGGTGAGCACCACCATGCCCAGCTAATTTTTATATTTTTAGTAGAGATGGGGTTTCGCTATGTTAGCCAGGCTGGTCTTGAACTACTGGCCCTCCAGTGATCTGCCTACATTGGCCTCCCAAAGTATTGGGATTACATACAGGTGTGAGCCACTGCACCCGGCCCCAAATACTGTTTGTAAAATAGAGTTTGCAACCAAGATTTAAAATCTATTCTTTGGTCAGTGATTTTCAGCATGAGTTGCCTGCACCAGGATTTGACCTGTATTTGTGGCTACGCAACAGGTGCCAGACAGAAAGGGGATGAGAACCTTGTCCTTTCACAGAGTAAGAGGCCCCATGCCTGATTCCTGTAGTATTCAACCTCCCAACTAAGGATCAAGAACAAAGTCTGGAGACGGGGGAGGCAGCAGTAGACAGAGAGAGACTTGCTCAGGTGTTATAACCCGTGAACTTTTCCCAGGAGGGTCCAAATAAGGACAACACCCATCTCTCTGCAGGTGAGGGCATGATACAACCCAAGACATTGACCTGGCTTTCTTCCCAGCGCCACCGTAAGCCAGAGCTCGGTGAATCGCATATTCACTGGCTCCCCTGCCGAGCCATCAGTTCCACCGGAGGGCTAACATTGGGAGTCACAGAGAAAATCAATTTTTTCTAACATTCAAGCTGATGGCAGAAACACATTTGTAAAGTGAACACAACATAAGGTACTTTCTTTTTTTTTTTTTTTTGAGACAGAGCTGTTTTTGCTCTTGTTGCCCAGGCTGGAGTGCAATGGCGCCATCTCAGCTCACTGCAACCTCCGCCTTGTGGGTTCAAGCGATTCTCCTGCCTCAGCCTCCAGAGTAGCTAAGATGACAGGTGCTCACCAGCACGCCTCACTAACTTTTTGTATTCTTAGTAGAGACGGGGTTTCACCATGTTCGTCAGTCTGGTGTTGAACTCCTGACCTGAGGTGATCCACCCGCCTCAGCCTCCCAAAGTACTGAGATTACACAGGCATGAGCCACCACACCTGGCCCATAAGGTACTTTCTATCTGTCCAGCAGCTCCACTGGGCCCACACTCCTTAGGCTACCACATCTTTCTAGTTTTCCCTCCCTAACCTCTATCTTGCTATCAAGAGGTCTGCATTTATTGGTCACATTTCTTTAAAAGTTCCCAAGGCAAAGGGGCTATTCCAAGACCTCTAGTGAGGTCACTGCCTTCTGCTTCTCTTGGTTTAGACTGGACTTTCTGTCCTTGGATGACTCAGGAATAGCTGGTGAGTCCTTCCTCTGGCCTTTCAATGGACCTGTGGCCCCAAAGACTGACCCTTGACACACTCCCCAGGCCTGTCCACTCCCACTCCTTTGTCGGGGGAAAATGATTAACTCTGAGGTGCAGGGCCCTGTCATCTTCTGTCCTCCATGCTCACCTTTTCTGGAACCAGAGGAGGCCGAGGACCCCACCGATGCCCATCTCTTCCTTGAAGACCTCAGTGATGGGCATGCCCGCATAGATGAGCTCCTGTCCCCGCTCATCGCAGATGCTGGTCATGAACGAGGCAGGTTTGCGGATCAAACCCAGCTCCTGGGCAGAGATGGGGCAGAGGGAAGCAGGGCCATGGTGATCGCCACAGAGTTTCGCAGGACTGCCCTGTTGTGTGTACCCTCAGAACCAAAGTGCCCCAGGAATGTCTTAGACTCTGACAGCCAAGCAACAACTCTCAAACAAACTTTTCCCGAGAAAGAAGTGCAAAAGCCCTTACATTAGATCATTTTGGACATAGAAAATAGGAGGACCCATGGTACCACTTGGCATCAGCACTATCAGCACTTTTTCTTTCTTTTTTTTTTTTAAGATGGGGTTTCACCATGATGGCCAGGCTGGTCTTGAACTCCTGACCTCAGTGATCCACCCACCTCGGCCTCCCAAAGTGCTAGGATTACAGGCGTGAGCCACCACGCCCGGCCTATCAGCACTATTTCTTTCCTTCACTGAGCATTTCCTGGGCTAAGAAATAGGCTAAGCAGTTTATATCCATTGTTTCATTTCTGAAGGGGGGCCAGGGTCTGTCTGTTGCCCAGGCTGGAGTACACTAGTGCGATCAGCCTCATACTCCTAGGCTCAAGCGATCTTCCCACCTCAACCTCCTAGTAGCTGGGGCAACAAGGCACGCACTGCCACACTTGGCTAATTTTAAAATTTTTTGTAGAGACAGGGTCTTGCTGTGTTGTCCCGGCTGGTCTTAAACGCTTGGGCTCAAGCAATTCTCCCACCGTAGTCTTCCCAAGTACTGGGATTACAGGTGTGAGACCCAGTCCATTGCTTCATTTTAACCTCACAAAGAAGCATTCCTTGTGTTATAGCAAAAAAAAAAAAAATATGAGACTTAGAGAGGCTCAGTAACCAGCCTGAGGTCACCTGGCTCAGAAATAAAATGAATCCAGAGGGAAAATCTTACATATACTTCGGATACAGCTGCCCATCTAACAAAAATGTAATGGGGCTGGGCTCGGTGGCTCATGCCTGTAATCCCAGCACTTTGGGAGGCCAAGGCGGGTGGATCACCTGAGGTCAGGAGTTCCTGACCTTGAACCTGGGAGGTGGAAGTTGCAATGAGCCGAGATCACACTACTGCACTCCAGCCTGGGTGACAGGAGTGAAATTCCATCTCAAAAATAACAATAAATAAATAAATTAAATTTAAAATAATCATACAATTATACTATGATGGCCAGGCTCGGTGACTCATACCTGTAATCCCAGCACTATGGGAGGCCAAGGCGAGTGGATTGCAAGGTCAAGAGTTCAAGACCAGCCTGGCCAAGATGGTGAAACCCTGTCTCTACTAAAACTACAAAAATTAGCCCAGTGTGGTGGTAGGCAACTGTAATCCCAGCTACTCAGGAGGCTGAGGCAGGAAAATTGCTTCAACCCAGGCAGCAGAGATTGCAGTGAGCTGAGATAGTACCACTGCACTCCAGCCTGGGCAACCAGAGTGAGACTCTGTCTTAAAAAAATAAATAAATAAATATACTATGAAAAACACTACAAGCCAGGCTCAGGTGGCTCATGCCTGTAATCCCAGCACTTTGAGAGGCCAAGGCAGGTGAATTACCTGAGGTCAGGAGTTCAAGACCAACCTGGCCAACATGGTGGATCCCTGTCTCAACTAAAAATACAAAAATTAGCTGGGTGTGGTAGTGAGCACCTGTAATCCCCCCCAACAAAAAAAAAATCCTCCATCTCAAAAAAAAAAAAAGTGACAAGATACATGGCTACAGAAATGGGGGAGTCCCTTAAAATGCCCTTTACCAAGGGGACAGGGACTGAGCTCCTAAATTTCCCATTTCCAGAGTTGGGCAATCAGTCAATTTCGTCCAGTCCTATTTCTTCAATTATCTTCTGTGAAGTTTTAAAATGCTTTACAGTTACATTTTTATTACAAAAACAACATGAAAGCCTAGCCTCCCAGCCTACATCTTTCTCCAGCGCTGGATGCTTCCTGCCCTTGAACATCAGACTCCAAGTTCTTCAGTTTTGGGACTTAGACTGGCTCTCCTTGCTCCATATGAGTTTATATATATATATATGAGTTTATATATATATATATATATTTAAATAGAATATATATAATATATATAAATAAAATATAAATATATAAATATACATATATCTCCTATTAGTTATATATCTCCTATTAGTTCTGTCCCTCTAAGAGATCCCTGACTAATACAGAAGGCCTAGTTTCCAAGAATTCGAGGCAAATCAACTCAAAACCCACCACCATAGCCCCACAGATCTCCTGGTCACACTGTTAGGGACAGTCAAGGCACTTACCCTGGCCCAGGAGTAGTCCATTGGCACAGTTGGGGGTGGCACCTCTTGGGCAGGTACAATGACTCCGTTGGCCACAAGATCTTCATACACAGATCTGAGAGGCAGGAAAAACAAGACATCTACATGGATTTTCTTATTTTAGACTCCTGTAAGCCATCCCAAGAATGCTCCTTCTAACCCAAACACTAGGGGTTTCACTCTGAACCCTTTCCAGTCACTGGTTTACCAGCTGAATTCTGTGAACTAAATGGAAACAAGTTCTAGCCACGACTGCACCTGCCCCTCTGCTCCCCACCACCTCGAGTCCCCATCCCTGGAGGGGGCTTTATAAAAAGCTGAATCTGGAAGGCAAGGAAGGACAGAGCAGAGAGCCCAGGCAGGTTTAAAAGGTAGAAATGGGAAGAGAAGCCAGGCGCGGTGGCTCAAGCCTGTAATCCCAGCACTTTGGGAGGCCGAGGCGGGTGGATCACGCGGTCAAGAGATCAAGACCATCCTGGTCAACATGGTGAAACCCCGTCTCTACTAAAAATACAAAACATTAGCTGGGCATGGTGGCGCGTGTCTGTAATCCCAGCTACTCAGGAA
>NW_016107730.1:1354377-1358093 GCF_001604975.1 Cebus imitator | reverse complement strand
ACCTGGCTAAATTTTTTTTGTATTTTTAGTAAAGACGTGGTTTCATGTTGTCCAGCATGTTGTCCAGGCTGGTCCTGAACTCCTAGACTCAAGCAACCCATCCACCTCAGCCTCCCAAACTGCTAGGATTAGGCGTGGGCCAGAGCGCACAGTGTGACTGTGTGAACACTATGTTCAAGCACTTTTCTAAGAGTTTTTCTCATTCAATCTCTCAGTAACTATGATGGTTTCCTATAAAAAAGGAAATGCGAGCACAGACAGATAAACTGATTCATCCAAGGCACACAGGTAGTATGTGGTAGCACTTGAAGCTAGGCAATCTGGCCTCAGTCTGTGCTCGTCATCATGCTAGAACAAAAAGGTGAAAAGGTTAGGAACTGCCACTCTGTAAGCAAAGGCTGAAAGACACCTTAAAGCATGGGTTGCCGATGTGTTCTTTGTAGGATTTAATCTGCATCAGTAGATGGGTGGGAAAGAGAAGAGATTCTATATTCAGAAACCCTGGGTTTAAGGAAGTTAAATTTCTTTCAACTCTGGAATTTCTCAAAACTAAAACTGAAATTTCTAAAAGGGAGATGAATTATTTAAAAAACAAAACTAGGCTGGGCATGGTGGCTCATTACTGTAATCCAAGCACTTTGGAGGCCAAGGCGGGTGGATCAGCTGAGGTCAGGAGTTCAAGACCAGCCTGACCAACATGGTGAAACCCCGTCTTTTAAAATAAATAAATAAATAAATAAAAATAAGTAAAAAATAATAAAAATAAATAAAAAAAACAAAACTATAGCTGAGTGCGGTGGCTTGTGCCTATAATCCCAACACTTTGGGAGGCTGAGGCAGGTAGATCACCTGAGGTCAGAAGTTTGGGACTAGCCTGGCTAACATGGTGAAACCTCGACTCTACTAAAAATACAAAAATTAGCTGGGTGTGGTGGGGGGGGGGTGGCACCTGTAATCCCAGCTACTAAGGTGGCTGAGGTAGGATAATTGCTTGAACCTGGGAGGCAAAAGTTGTGGGGAGCCAAGATCGTGCCACTGCACTCTAGCCTGGGCAAAAGATTGAGACTCTATCTCAGGAAAAAAAAAAAAAAAAAAAAAAAAAAAAAAACCACAACAAAAAAAAAAAAAAAAAAAAAAAAGGCATGTGCCACCACGCCTGGCTAATTCCGTATTTTTAGTAGAGACAAGGTTTCTCCATTTTGGTCAGGCTGGTCTTGAACTCCCAACCTCAGGTGATCTGACCACCTCGGACTCCCAAAGTGCTGGGATTATAGGCATGAGCCACCACGCCCATCGTTTCTTTCAATTTCATCATCATCATGTGAGCCACCTTCAAGGTGGTAGAGAATTCTCTAAGCCCAAGCACAGGGGCTGACATATGGGTTATGATCTCCTGTCAAAAGACAGATAGCTCAGAAGCTTAGCAGACAGCAGAAGCCTAAGAAATGTTTATATTCAACACCCGTCAGGTGCCTCCAGGCACTTTCACATATATTTCATAATTTTAACACATCAAAAACAAACCTTCTTTCCTTCTACCACCTCTCCCCACACAAAACCCCGCCCAGCTGAGCCCAGGCTATGCCCTTCTCCCTCCTTGGCCTCCCTTTCATCAGCAAAATCCTTCTCATCCCCTAAACTACAGTTCAAATATCACCTTCTCAGGGAAGCCGTCTAAACTTCTCCAGACAGCTGGCTGCTACCTATGCGGAGCAGGGACTCAGCGCCTGATTCTGACTTTAATCTGCTTGTAAGCTGGTCTCTTCCATCTGGATATAAGCTCCCAGAGAGCACGGCCCTGGCTGGACTTTGTAGTAACCAAGCAAGTAACAAACGTTTCTTGAAGGAACTAGCTGTTTAATAAGATGTCTACAAGGTTCGCCTCAAATGCTCCCTCTTGCAATCTCTACTCCCAGCCCAGGAGTAACTTGTCTCAGCCATACCTCAGAGGAGAACATGGTGGCACAGGTCCCAATGCACCAGCAGACGATGGGCTTGGTGAGGCGGCCCTCCTTGATGCCCCGGCAAATCTTATATTCCTCAGTGCCCCCTATCTGCCAAGGAATGAGGAATGAGAAAAAGCCAAGTTAGGAGAGCCCATCCTGACATAAAACTGGATAGAAAATGGAGGGACACAGGCTTTGGCCAAATAAAGGGAGTGTTTCAGCCTGGTTACAAGGATGATTTCTTACTTTTTTTTTTTTTTTTTTTGATGATTTGTCTACTCCAACACCAAACAAGGAGGATTTCTAAAAGAACAAAGAGCAGGTCTCCTAGAGGAATCCCTGGGACTCCCCCTTCCTGATCTAGAGATATGACATGACTTAGGATTAGACCTGCCTTCAGAGGTGCAAACAAAGGATGGTGTCATGGGACTCCATTTTTTAGTATATAGAAATATTTTTAAACTCGTTTATCCAAAAGTCATCAAATTTAATCCCTCCCCCGCTTTTTTTTGAGACGGAGTCTCGCTCTGTCTCCCAGGCTGGAGGGCAATGGCAAGATCTCTGCTCAGTGTAACCTCTGCCTCTCAGGTTCAAGTGATTCTCCCATCTCAGCCTCCAGAGTGGCTGGGATTACATGTGCACATCACCACACCCAGCTAATTTTTATATTTTTAGTAGAGATGGGGTTTCACCATGCAGGCCAGAATGGTCTGGAACTCCTGATCTCAAGTGCTTCCTGCCTTAGCCTCCCAAAGTGCTGGGAGGATTACAGGCGAGAACCACTGTACCTGGGCAAAAAAATGCACTTTTTACTCCAGCTTTCCACTGCCCACCAGGTAGAGATCATGGCCAGCCACAGCAGAGCTTCTTTCTTATTGGCACTAAAGTTTGGGACACTGGGAGACAAGAACTCCTTTCTCTGAAACAAATGGCAGTACTAACAGTGACAACCTCGAGGCCCCAGCATAGGGGGTGGGGTTACCAGGGACTGTCTCTTTAAGTTACATGCAACCAAAAGGTTTTAATTTTTTGAAAACTGAGATCATGCATTATACTTTTACAATCATGATTTTTTTTAAAGTAACTCACCTCTCCAAGAACCACAATCATTTTGACTCCTGGAGTGTCCTGGTAGCGTAACACATGATCCATGAATGTTGAGCCTGGGTACCTGTTGAGAGCAGGGAGGATACAGGATCAGGAGAAGCCATGGGGAGGTGTGTACAGGGTTAGGAGGCATATTTGTACTGGTAACACTGGACTTTTGGGGGATGTGGATGGCCGGTAAGGGTCCAGAGATGCCCCAGCAATAATGGAGAGGGGTAGGAGGGAGAAGGTGGCAAATGGAGCAGAAGGGAAGAAAGGGGAGGAAAGGGAAGCGAAGGAGTTGGAGCTATTCAACTCGCAGAAGAAAAGATTAGGCACAAAATAAGCCCAGAGAGGTTCACTGATCAGTAAGAGATAACCTAGAAAGTATGCTCTGGTGCAGCTGTTTTAAAACATATCCACAAAAAAATAAAATAAAATATATCCACAAATTCTGGCTGGCTGCTGTGGCTCACGCCTGTAATCCCAGCACTTTGCAAGGCCCCGGAGGGTGGATCACCTGTGGCCAGGAGTTCAAGACCAGTCTGACTAACATAGTGAAACCCTGTCTCTACTAAAAAATACAAAAATTAGTTGGGTATGGTGGTGAGCACCTCTAGTCTCAGCTACTTAGGAGCCTGAGGTGGGAGGATCACTTGAATTTTTTGTTTCTTTTTTTTTTTT
>NW_016107730.1:1317050-1352898 GCF_001604975.1 Cebus imitator | reverse complement strand
AAAAAAAAAAAAAAAAAGATGAAGGTCTAGGGAGGTTAACTAAGCCCAGGACGGCCTCCACCATCCATCCCCGACTAAAGAGGGAAAATGGGATTTGAACCTCTTTAATGCAATTTCAGAACTGGCCCTCCTAACCACTGCATGCTGCTGCCTCCCTATGGCCAATCACAACAAGCAGAATTGTCCCCAAAGCCCAGTTGCCTCTCCTGCCCATTGCCCTGTTCCGTGTTTTCAGATTTCATTCTCTGTCAGTCCTGAGACAAGAGCAGAGATGCCCCACTTTTTGGACTTGAGCAGCATTCCTGCAGGCCTGGAGTTCAGGGGCAGCGAGCAACCTGCAGGACACAGCATCATCTCCCAGCCCACTGCTCTCAATGCAGGAAGCCCTCCTTGGCTTCCCAGCTGATTACCTGTCCCCACCAATGGCCACGCCCTCAAAGACGCCATCTGTGGTCCGAGAGATGATATTATTGAGCTCATTGGACATGCCTCCAGAACGGGAGACATAGGCCACGCTGCCTGGGCGGTACAGTTTGGAGGCCAGGATGTTGTCCAGCATCCCACCTGTGTTTCCAATCTTAAAGCACCCAGGCTTGATGCCTCCAACCTGTTGGGGCAGAAACCACAATCAGGAAGGAAGGTGACTTCCAGATTCACCACAGAGAATCACAAAGCCCCTGCATTACCTGCCCAGCCCCCTCTGGCCAGGCTGGGAAGAGAATGACCAAGAGGAATCGCACCTGCCCATTGGGTTTCCTGCTTAGGAAAAGTCTCCTCTCTCTCTCAAGAGGCATTATACAGAACAAAAGAGAGCCTTATTTGTACAACACAGCTCACTGGCCGGCCTCGGTGGTTCACACCTGTAATCCCAGCACTTTGGGAGGCCAAAGGGAGCAGATCACTTGAGGTCGGGAGTTCGAGATCAGCCTGGCCAACATGGTGAAACCCCGCCTCTACTAAAAACACAAAAATTAGCCCGGCATGGTGGTGGCACATGCCTGTAGTCTCTTCTACTTGGGAGGCTGAGGTAAGAGAATCACTTGAACCCAGAAGGTGGAGGCTGCAGTGAGCCAAGATCACACCACTGATCTCCGGCCTGGGAAACAAAGCAAGACTCTGTCTCAAAAAAAAGAGAATAATTTCTTCTTTCTTCTTACACGAAGCCTTTAGGCCTGCAGGCAGCTTATTCTTTGGTTTAACAAAGACTATGCTACGGTTGTATGAAGGTAGACAAATACTAAAAAAACTTCTCATTAGCTCCTTGAAACCATAAAGATAATATGGACTAGGGAGAGAGCCCTTTAAAAAAAATAACTAAAGGCCAGGTGCAGTGGCTCACACCTGCAATCCCAGCACTTTAGGAGGCCGAGGTGGGTAGATCACAAGGTCAGGAGTTCAAGACCAGCCTGGCCAAGATGGTGAAACCCTGTCTCTACTAAAAATACAAAACTTAGCCAGGTGAGGTGGTGAGCGCCTGTAATCCCAGCAGCTCAGGAGGCTAAGGCAGAGAATGGCTTAAACCCAGGAGATGGAGGTTGCAGTGAGCCAAGATCACGCCACTGTGTTCCAGCCTGTGTGATATAGCAAGACTTCATCTCAAAAAAAAAAAAAAAAAAACTAAAACTAAAAATGGACACTTTCAACACATAATTCCTGAATCTTCTAAACCTAGGAGGGAGATAGAAGAGTCAAAACGTAAACTTCCGGGCCAGGCGCAATGGCTCACGTCTATAATTCCAACACTTTGGGAGGCCGAGGCAGGTGGATCATGAGGTCAGGAGTTCAAGACCAGCCTGGCCAAGATAGTGAAGCCCCATCTCTACTAAAAGTACAAAAAATTAGCTGGGCTTGGTGGCACTTGCCTATAATCTCAGCTACTCGGGAGGCTAAGGCAGAGAATTTCTTAAACATGGGAGGCAGAGGTTGCAGTGAGCCAAGATCATGTCACTGTACTCCAGCTTGGGCAACCGAGTGAGACTCCAACTCAAAAAAAACAAAAAAAAAAAAAAAAAAAAAAAAAAAAGTAAACTTCCTAAGGGCCTTGAACTTCATGATAGCCTCAAACATTTTCCAGAGGGGAAGCTCACAGTGGCAGGTCCGATGATTGTCACTCCCTTCTGGTCCGCCTTCTTGATCAGCTTTCTCGTGAGGGCCTCAGGGATACCTTCGGCTATGATGGCGATGGTCCGGATCTAGAGGATGACAAAAGTCTCTTCCTGTTAACTTTCTGCCTCAGAAAGGGCAACGAGACAGTACCATTCAAGAGCCCACCTCCCATTTCCCATGCCCCCTTCCAGGGTCCAATGACAAAGTAATATTAACAATATGTATCGCATTCTTCCCACAGGCTTCTGCTCCTGATCACTGTAATCACTCTAATCCTCTCTGAAAACAGAGGTGGTGGACAGCTGAAACTGATCTCTACTAGCTAACTGTGCAGTGATCCACTCAACAAAGGCAAGTGTTTCAGACGCCCTGCTAGTCATAGCAGCTACGTTCACTCTCACCCAAAAACTCACACCCACCTGCTGTCTACTTGTTCCTGTGCCTACTCATAAAGTAGCTAAGGCTTTTCTCCATGGTACCTTCCGAGTCTTGTCTCCATCCCCACAGGACAGGGACAGCGTCTAAGAGAAATGAGCTGCTTCTACACTCAACCCAGAGATGGGGTGGGAGGGACACGGGACAGATCCAAGTACCATCTCTCTTTGGCTCCAAACCAGGGCCTGCAAACTTCTATAAAGGGTCAAGATAGTATTGTAGGGGCCGAGTGGAGTGGTTCATGCCTGTAATCCCAGCACTTTGGGAGTCTAAGGCAGGCGGATGCCTTGAGCCCAAGAGTTCAAGGCCAGCCTGGGCAACACAGGGAGACCCAGTAGGAGGATCAATTGAGCCTGGGAGGTCAAGGCTGCAGTGAGTTGCATAATCACATCACTACACTCCAGCCTGGGCTACAGAGCAATATGTCTGTCTCTTTAAAAATACAAAAATTAGCCAGGTGTGGTGGCAGGAGCCTCTAGTCCCAGCTGAAACAGGGGAATTGCTTGAACCTGGGAGGCAGCGGTTGCAGTGAGCCGAGATCGCACCACTGAAATAAGCCAGTCTGGGATCAGATGATAATTCTGAACAAAAGAATCAATATTTTATTTTATCATTTTATTTTGAGACGGAGTCTCACTCTTGTCGCCCAGGCTGGAGTGTAATGACACAATTTTGGCTCATTGCAACCTCTACCTCCCCAATTCTAGCAATTCTCCTGCCTCAGCCTCCCAAGTAGCTGGGACTACAGGTGTGTGCCACCAAGCCCAGATAATTTTTTTATTTTTAGTAGAGGTGGTGGCCAGGCTGGTCCGAACTCCTGACCTCAAATGATCCACCCACCTTGGCCTCCCACAGTCCTGGGATTACAGGTGTCAGCCACTGCGTGTAGCCTCAAACCTGCACCTTCTGATGTAATAGTTCAATTTCTAGAAATGTATGCGTCAGTAATAATTAAGGATATAGGCAAATATTAATCCGAGATTGCCCATCACAAGATTTGAAAAAGCAAAAGTGATGCTGATAATAAGTGCATATCGATGTAAAAAGAGCAACTGAAGAAAGCAGATTATATGAATGGCATACAATATTATTCCCCTTGTTCGAATCTAGAGAAAGGTGTAGATAAGGATATACTCTCATAGCAGCAGTCATGTTTTTCTGAAATGGAACCTGAAGTATTTATTTTCAACAAAACAATATTTATCAGTATTTTGAAACTGTTCTCTAATAAATAAGTAATTTTTTTTTTTTTTGAGTCTCGCACTGTCGCCCAGGCTGTAGTGCAGTGACACGATCTCAGCTCACTGCAATCTCCACCTCCTGGGTTCAAGCAATTCTCCTGCCTCAGCCTCCCGAGTAGCTGGGACTACAGGTGTGCGCCACCATGCCCAGCTAATTTTTTTGTATTTTTAGTAGAGACGGGTTTTCACCATGTTGGCCAGGATGGTCTCAATCTGCTGAGCTCGTGATCCACCCACCTCAGCCTCCCAAAGTGCTGGGATTACAGGTGATATGTAATATTTTTATTATAAAATGTTGGAGTCTCTCTGAGCCTCCTCCAGCGTGGGAAGCTGTCCGGCTGAAAAAAAAAATTAATTAAAATAGGCCAGGTGCAGTGGCTCACTCCTGTAATCCCAGCACTTTGGGAGGCCAAGAGAGTGGATCACTTGAAGCCAGGAGTTCAAGATCAGCCTGGCCAACATGGTGAAACCGGTCTCTATAAAAAAAATGCAAAAATTAGCCAGGTGTGGTGGCATGTTTCTGTAATCCCAGATACTCGGAAGGCTGAGGCAAAAGAAGCACTTGAGCCTGGCCAAGGATGTGTGACAGAATGAGGTCCTGTCTCAAAAAATAAATAAATGAAATAAAATAAAGTCCTTTATGCTCATTTTTGTTTTTTGTTTTTGAGATAGGATCTAGATCATTGTTGCCAAGGCTGGAGAGTAGTAGAATGATCATAGCACACTGCAGCCTTACCCTCCCGAGCTCAAGCGATCCTCCTACCTCAGCCTTCCTAGTAGCTGGGACTAGTGAGTGCCACCATGCCTGGCTAATACTTTTCTTAAGTAGAGACAGGGTCATGCTGTGTTGTTCAGGTTGGTCTCGAAGCCCTAGCCTCAAACAATTCCCCCACCTCAGCCTCCCAAAGTGTTGGGATTATAGGTACAAGTCATGGCATCCAGCCAGTCCCAGTTTTCAAGCCAGTTATGGATAGTAGAGAGGATATAGTGAGGGTGGGGTAGAGCCTGAGCCACCTTATTTATTTATTTACCATCTATTCACTTATTTATTTATTGAGAGGGAGAAAGACTCTCACTCTGAGAGAGAGAGAGAGACAGACAGACAGACAGACAGACAGACTTCACTCTGTTGCCCAGGCTGAAGTGCAGTGGTATGATCACAGCTCGCTGCACCCCTGACCTCCTGGGCTCAAGTGATCATCCTGCCTCAGCCAGTACATGTCACCATGTCCAACTAATTTTTTCTTTTTTTGAGACGGAGTTTCACTCTTGTTACCCAGGCTGGAGTGCAATGGCGCAATCTCGGCTCACTGCAACCTCCGCGTCCTGGGTTCAGGCAATTCTCCTGCCTCAGCCTCCTGAGTAGCTGGGATTACAGGCATGCGCCACCATGCCCAGCTGATTTTTTGTATTTTTAGTAGATGGGGTTTCACCATGTTGACCAGGATGGTCTCGATCTCTTGACCTCGTGATCCACCCGCCTCGGCCTCCCAAAGTACTGGGATTACAGGCGTGAGACACCGCGCCCGGCCCCAACTAATTTTTTTTAAAAATGTTTTGTAGGGACAGGGTCTTGCTTTGTTAGTCTCAAACTCCTGGGTTCAAGCATTTCTCCTGCCTTGGCCTCCCAAAGTGCTGGAATTACAGGCATAAGCTACCACGCCCAGCCTGTATTTTATTTTACTTTATTTTTTTTAGAGATAGGGTCTTGCTCTGCCACCCAGGCTGGAGTGCCATGAAATGATTATAACTAAATGCAGCCTTGAACTCCTGGGTGATCAACCCACCCTCCTGCCTCAGCCTCCTGAGTAGCTGGGACTACAGGCGCGAGTCACCATGCCTGGCTTGACTAATTTTTAAACTTTTGGTAGAGAATGCGTCTAGCTTTGTTGCTTAGGCCAATCTTGAACTCCTGGCTTCACGCAATCTTCCTGCCTCACCTTCCAAAGTCCTGGAATTACAGGCATCAGCCACTGTACCCAGCCTGAGCTGCCTCTTTATAAGCCCAGGTAAGCAGCCACTGCCTGGATTGACCTGCCCTGGGTCACTATCCTGACTTCTGAAGATCATGTGTCTCCAACCATTTCCACCCAAACCACTGGCTACTCCCAAATCCCCAGCCCTTTTTCTCAGGCAGTAGTGACTGAGGACATCATTCAGAAGCCTTTCCTGCTTCCCCCGCCTTCCCCCGCTAGCGCCCAGTGATCTACCTGTGTGTAGTTCATGGTCTCCATGGTGCTGTCATAGGCAGAGCGGAGAGAGGCAAAGTTGATGAGCACATCTACCTCTGGGTGCTTCCTCATGGCATCAGCCATGTTCTTGAAGACAGGGATCAGGATCTCCTTGTGCCCCCAGTAAAACTTCTGCTTGTGGTCCCCACTGTGAGAAGGTAAAAGAAGAATTAGAACATCCTCAGTCTGTCAGGACTGGGGAAGGGGAAGCTGAGGGAAAGGACGTCACCTAAAAGGTAGAAAAGGCATGGTCTCTGCCCTCAAAGAATTTTCATCTAAGGGACAAAGACCCCCAAGGAATACTGACTGCCCCTGTCTCTGAGATGGGCAAAGCCTTCCCCAGCAAAGGGAGCGAGCTCACTGACTCCCCAAGCCTTGCCTTTTTTTTTTTTCCCCTTTGAGACAGGGTCTTGCTCTGCCACCCAGGCTGGAGTGTAGTATCATAAGCAGGGTTAACTGCAGCCTCAACCTCCAAGGCTCAGGCAGTCCTCCTGCCTCAGCCTCCCAAGTAGCTGGGACCACAGGTATACACTACCACACCTGGCTAATATTTAAATTATCTGTAGAGATAGGGGTCTCCCTATGTCGTCCAGGCTGATCAAACTCCTGGGCTCAAGCAATTCTTCCACCTCAACCCCCTAAACTGCAAAGATTACAGGCATCAGCCCCAAGCTTTGTCTCTGCAGAGGGAGGAGATGCTTCCCCCAAGGGGGTCACTCACGTGAAAGGATAGACCATGGCAGCCACTGAGGGCTCGTCTCGGGAACAGACATAGTCAAAGTCCAGCATGCCTTGCACGGCCCGGGTCTGCATGCCCCACACAATGGCCTTGGTGTGGCGGCTGAAGAGGGTAGTGCTCTTTCCTAGTGGGCAAAGACACAGAGAGTGCACCCAGAACACACACCCCCGGGAGACCTGCAGGGGCAAGCGCTGCCTGCCAGATCCCTCCACACCCCAGGTCCACAGGATGATGGTTCATCACAACCGTAAAGGAAGGTCAAGAGGACAGAATTCTGAGAACTTGGGGAGGAGGTAACTCGATTTTTCTGGAAGAAGGTGGTAGAGAGAGCAAATCAAGCTAAGAGGGCCTGTCTAGCTGGTAAGTAGCTCTGTAAGTAACAGAGAAAGAAGGGCCCCACAGTCAAAGATGCCCAGGAGAATTCCTAAAGGACCTGCTTCATTTCACAGCCAAGGTGTGTCGTCAGCTTATATGCAAATGAAGTTTTGACAATTTTTTTTTTTTGAGATGGAATTTCACTCTTGCTGCCCAGGCTGGAGTGCAATAGCTCGATCTCAGCTCACCGCAATCTCCACCTCCCGGGTTCAAGTGATTCTCCTGCCTGAGCCTCCTGAGTAGCTGGCACCACAGGTGCGTGCTACCATGCCGGGCTAATTTTTGTATTTTTAGTAAGGATGGGGTATCACCATATTGGTCAGGCTGGTCTTGAACTCCTGATCTCGTGATCTGCCCACCTTGGCCTCCCAAAGTGCTGAGATTACAGGTGTGAGCCACTGCACTTGGCCAATTTTTGTATTTTTAGTAGAGATGGAGTTTCTCCATGTTGGTCAGGCTGGTCTTGAACTCCCGACCTCAGATGCTCCGCCCATCTTGGCCTCCCAAAGTGCTAGGATTACAGGCATGAGCCACTGAGCATGATCTGATGAATTACTTGTAAGGTCATTGGAAAAAATGTTTAGCTCTTCCAATTTTGGTGGTCTCAGGACTAATAAACGATGTCCCAACAATGCTTATCACCCTGTAAACCTGGACATAAAGCCAGATCCAGTCAGGGTTTGAATCATCATGAATTCTAGGTCAATGAAAAGATTTGCTATAGCGGAGGCTGAGGACATGGCAGCCTTATCGTTAACTGCGGTTCTGGCCACAGCTCTGCACAAGCCAGGAGCAGCAAGCTGGTCACACAGCACAGGTGCCCCCAACCTGCTCTCCTGTTTTTCCTGTCCTCTCCCTTCTATCAGGTGGCTCTTTCCTGCTCTGGACAGTGCTCCTGGATAGGCCCTCCTTAAGAGATAAGGCTAGGCCGGGTGCAGTGGTTCACGCCTGTGGTCCCATCACTTTGGGAGGCTAAGACGGGTGGATCACCTGAGCTCAAGAGTTCAAGACCAGCCTGGCCAACATGGTGAAACCCTGTCACTACTAAAAATACAGAAATTAGCCAGGCATGGTGGTGGGTGCCTGAAATCCCAGCTACTCAGGAGGCTGAGGCAGGGAGAATTGCTTGAACCCACGAAGTGGAGGTTGCAGTGAGCCAAGATTGTGACACTACACTCCAGCCTGGGTAACAGAGCGAGACTTCATCTCATAAAAATAATGCAAAAAATTAGCATGGTGGGATGTGCCTGTAATCCCAGCTTCTTGGGAAACCAAGACACAAGAATCACTTGAACCCAGGAGGTGGAGGCTGCAGTGAGCCAAGACTGTGCCACTGTACTCTGGCTTGGGTCACAGAGACCCTGTCTCACACACATACAAAAAAAGGTAAGGGAACAAAAGAAGCTGGTAGAAGTGCACTTCTCTAGGGGGGCATAGTGGTGCTTGCTGGAGTCCTAGCTACTTAGGAGACTGAGGTAGGAGGATCGCTTGAGCCCAGGAATTCAAAATCAGCCTCGGCAGCATAGTGAGACCCCCAATCTCAAAAAAAAAAAAAAAAAAAAAATTTCTATGATGTTATTATGCATTGCACACCTGTACCAAAATATCTCATGTACCCCATGAATATATACACCTACTACATACCCACAAAAACAAAAAAGAAAGTTTTAATGCAGCAAGTATATTTGAAAAATTAAAAGTGCAGTCCTAGTCTCAAGGGAAAGGACTCTAACCACGCTTCAGCCGGGCGCGGTGGCTCAAGCCTGTAATCCCAGCACTTTGGGAGGCCGAGGCGGGTGGATCACGAGGTCGAGAGATCGAGACCATCCTGGTCAACATGGTGAAACCCCGTCTCTACTAAAACTACAAAAAATTAGCTGGGCATGGTGGCACATGCCTGTAATCCCAGCTACTCAGGAGGCTGAGGCAGGAGAACTGCCTGAACCCAGGAGACGGAGGTTGTGGTGAGCCGAGATCGCGCCATTGCACTCCAGCCTGGGTAACAAGAGCGAGACTCCGTCTCAAAAAAAAAAAAAAAAAAAAAAAAAAAACCACGCTTCAGGCAGCTGACCTTCCCTCTGGGTCCCTGCAAGTCCAAGTGGAGGAAAGCAGCCCTCAGGAAGGTTCTGAGCTCCTCTGGGGAGAATGACACATCTAGCCCAGTGGCATCTGGTATTAATTAACCTTCTGTACTCGAGCAGGCTTGGCTAACTAAGGTCATGGTCTGATTAAATCTCTGTACAGGCCCGTCTCTTCCATCATAGCCTTAAGCTTCTCATGACAGAAGCCTCCTGATGTTGCAAATACCTGATTTACTGTCACCTAGACCCACCTGGGTTCTGCTGAGACATGAGATCATAGAACAAGGGAAGCCACCTAATCCAGTTCTCTCACTTCCCAGTCCCCGGAAACTGAAGCCCAGAGATGCAAAATGACTGAGGTCCTAGGTCATCCAGCATCAGAGCCATTTACTTAATCACTTAAAATGCAGCTCAACTGTGAAAGTGAGGAGGGAGAATGTAAGTGTTAGATCACGACCGGCCATCCTCAGGGGAACCTGCATCATGTCACCCCCAACAGGTGACGCACGTGCACATGCCTCTCATCTATCTACCCCACCAGTACAGAAATCAGGACAAAGTCTGGAATCTACAAACCTACCAGCATCTCCAGCAGGAAAGGGCGGAGGTAGAGTGGCCCTTCTTCAAGCACAGAGGAACCCAAGCTAAAGGGTGTATCCTCAGCCCACCAGCAGCAAGGAGGCCCCAGAAAGAACCTCTGTGCCAAGAGCTGTACTCCCCCAACCAGGCCTTCTCTGGCCTCGATGAGGAGAGAGCTCGCTCGGCCATAATTTGCTCTCCCTCCCTGACACATCTTCCTTTTATTTCTCACACTCCAGAAAATAACAAAAATAAACCCCCTTCATAACCCTCCTCACCTTCAGCACACGGAAGAGCTCCTGGAGAACCAGGCCTGGTCCCTATTCTTTCCACACCAAACTTACTCTGCTCTTCACTTTTAGGTAACAATGGATCTTTCCAGAGGCAAACACATCAGGATTAAAGCCAGGAGGCCTAAGGGCTACATTCCAGACCTTTCCAGCTGGTTATCAACCCTGCCAGTTACTCCTTCCCCTCCCCTTAGCAAAGGGACAACAAAGACTTCCCTGCCTCCATGGCTGTGAATGTCAAAGTTAAATGGAAGCTCTGATGCTATGAAGCAATTAATCTATTCAGCTAGTCCACTGGGTGAATGTGCACACACAGAAGTGTCCATTGTAAAATGTGACCTCATCCGCCAGACAAAGCTCATTGCCCTTCCAATTACCCAGTCTCCAGATCCACTGCACACCCTTCTGCACTTCTGTCTACCTCCTCCTCCACCTCAACCCCAGAAAAAGATAAACTAGTCCCTGGAGCTTGCGGATGAAGCTGGCAGTGGTGAAGCTGAGGCAGGAAAGGTGAGAAAATGACATCAGAGGTATATGAGAATCAGGGGTGTGACCTGTGGCTCCTCTGTTGCACCCCAGCCTCAACTGCCACTCCCCTTTCGGTTGGATGGCCCCCACCTTCCCAGGCAACACTCCCTCCTTGAAACCACTCCACTCTCCAGGGCTGTGGGTCTGGCTCTCGCTCCTTCCAAAGTCTCTACCCCCTCCCAAGCTCGGAGCCAGAAACAGCCACACGGTGAGGAGAGTACTGAGTGGGATGTGTACTGAGCAGGGGTAGAGGGGAGGATGAGCCAAGACTTAGGACTTGGGGTCAGGCCACATCAAGGCAGGGACAGAAAATAGACCAGACAACACTGCAACCCACCAGGGGAGAGGGAAACAGAGCACACGGTAAAACTGTTACCCGCTAACGAAGCCACACGCGGAGTGGGGGCAGGGTGAGGGCAACCTACCTTGCATGGATCTTGGACTTGGGACTGAATCTGTCAAAGAAAATGACCAAGGCAACTGAGTGACCCACTGATGGCTGGAGGCTTTGGAGGGAAAGGGTGGGAACAGGGAAGGGTCCCATGGACAAGTCTTTCAGGGCTAAAGCCCTCACCATCTCTCTCCTGTTCTGCAAAGGATGGAGGAGTAGGGCCAGCAGAAGAGATGAAAGCACGGAGGAGCAGAATGGAAGCAAGAAAGAGCGAAGACCAAAGGGGCAGAGAGGAGGCAGGAGGAGGACGAAGGCTGGGCAGGTGTGCTCAACACCAGCGCCTCCCCCAGGCCCTCTGCAGGCACAGCGGGAGGACTTGTACTCTGGGCTCTCTAGCTGGCCGGGTTCCACCCTCTTAACGCCAATCCCTTCTTGTCTCCACAATACACTATAAGATGACTGGCCAGCATGGGGTTGACCTGTGCTGTGGACAAAGATGCCGATTTGGGCCAGTGTCACTATTTCCCAAAATGCTGTAAGCAAAGTGTGTCCCAGGAAGAGGCTGCATAGGCTACACCAGCCCAGGGGTAACTAACACCACTTATGTAGAGCTGGCCACAAGGGCTGACCAGCAGGAATTACAATCACATGGAGAGAAAATGAGTTGAAGTCCAGATGTGCTGGCAGGCAAAGGCTTCTCTTGCAGGGGATTCAGGGGAGGGAATGTCTGTTAGGGCCCCAAGATGGTGGGGGTAGGTTAGGAACTGCTGTCACAGGAGCTGGCTCTGCTGTCCTGGGCTCCCGGCATCTGCCCTCCACTCAGGAGAAGAGTCTCAGAGAACTTCCCACTTCCTAGAATTTCGGTAACCCTATCTCCTCCACAGCCTTCCTGCCTAGGTCACACCTCCATAAGAAGAACAGCGGTAGAAGAGAATAGGGGGAATCGAGGCGACCAGGCACAGCTGGGTCCTCAGCCTCAGGAGCACCCAGTCATCCCATCCTCACGTCCCAGGCCCTCTCCCATAGCAAAACCCAAACCACTTTTCATCCGCTTCTGCCAGCCTGGGGGGGACAGGGAAAGGGGAGAGATACAGAGGGTACCTGAGGGCCACTCCCTGCAACGTGCCCAAAGCCTCAGGGAGTTACCTTGTGGCATGGCAGGCTTGGCCTTCTTTGCAGGTGCCACCTCATCGGCCCTGGACTCAGAAAAAGATGCTGTCCTGCTGGGGGCTGGCGTCTGGGGTAAGACAAGGAGAATAAGAGGTAAGAGCCACAGCTGGGAAAAAACCCACGGTCCTTAAAGGCCCCAAAGAAAACTGGTAATAAAAATTATGCACAGCAATTCTCTTTATAAGCTGCTTCTAAAAGTACTATTCTAACAATCCGATGAGACACTAATTAATATTATCCCATGTAACAGACAAGCGAACTGAGGCCCTGAGTAGGTAAGATACTGGCTAAGGTTGCTCCCTCAGCAAAAAGTAAGAGAGTAATGATTTGAACTTTTTCTTTCTTTTTTTTTTTGAGACGAAGCCTTGCTCTGTTGCCCAGAGCTGGAGGGCAATGGCGCCATCACAGCTTACTACAACCTCTGCCTCCCAGGTTCAAATGATATTCACGCTTCAGCCTTCCGAGTAGCTTGGATTATAGACATGTGCCGCCATGTCCGGCAAATTTTTGTATTTTCAGTAGAGACAGGGTTTCACCATGTTGGCCAGGCTGGTCTCGAACCCCTGACCTCAGGTGATCCGCCCACCTCGGCCTCCCAAAGTGCTGGGATTACAGGCGTGAGCCACCACATCCGGCCACAATTTGAACTTGGATCCAATTTTTAAATTCTTGTTCCTTCCATTATACTACTTTGATCAGAGCAGGAAAAAAATTGGCAGAGATCCAGAACCCAACTATGCACTAACTTCCACTGTATTTCCTCTTTGCCCCCAAGAACAAAGGAGGAGGACTACATCCTGGTGGAAAGTATGAGATGGTTCCTTCCTGTGAGGTTGGGCGAGGCTGGCACCTACCGATGTGCTCCCGCTGGCATTGAGGAGGAAGTTTGCAGTGTGGGCCGCTGTGGGTGGCTGGTTGGGGATGGGCCGGTGGCCCAGGGCCATGCCCACAATGGCCGTCATGTGAGTCTCTGTGCCAAAGACATGGATGGGGATCCCAGTGGTCTTCCCTGTAAGGGAAAGAAAAAAAAATCCATTATTCCAGTCTTCAGATAAGCACCCAAGTCCATGTGACCCTGCAAAGGCCCTTTACAGCCAGGATCAGTGTCTAGCGCATTCAGTGCAAGACCAATATCCAGGACAAATCAGCTGTCATAATTTCACCACCAGACAAATCTTTCTAAACGCCGCTTGCTGATAACAAGAACAAGAAACAGACCGGACGCAGTGGCTCAAACTTGTAATCCCAGCACTTTGGGAGGCCAAGGCAGGCAGATCACTTGAGGTCAAGAGTTCAAGACCAGCCTGGCTAATGTAGTAAAACCCCATCTCTACTAAAAACACAAAAAAATTAGCCAGGCATGGTGGCACATGCCTATACTCCCAGTTACTTGGAGCCTCAGATAGAAGGATCCCTTGAATCTGGGAGGCAGAAGTTGCAGTGAGCCAAGATTGCACCACTGCACACTCCAGCCTGGGTGACAGAGCAAGACACTGTCTAAAAAAAAAAAAAAAAAAAAAAGAAACAGATTTACTTACTGGCAAGATTCAAGTAACCAAATGCATTATCAGAGCCCGTATTCCTGTTCACAGCCTGGACCCCAGCTCTCCAGCTTTCCTTAGCCCTCACTGCACGCATACACCAGCGCCTCGTCTCTCTTAACATCCTGAGCCCATTCCTCCAGCAGACTGGCCCTGCTCCTTCCTCTGCATGGAGCTCATATGGAGCTTCGCCTGGCTGCTCTCTGGTCTCCCAGCTCAACCCAAGCACCACCTCCTGAGAAAAGACCCCCTCTGACCTTGACGGTCACTCTATCCCATGTCATGTTCTCCTCCTCCTTGTATAGACAGACCCCTAGCATCTTCTCCTACTGTTCACTTTTGGAATGTTCTAAATTTTTTTTTTTTTTTTTGAGACAGACTGTCGCCCAGGTTAGAGTGCAGGGATGCGATCTCGGCTCACTGCAGTGTCTACCTCCCAGGCTCAAGCGATTCTCCTTGGGAGGAGGCTTGAGGCTGAGGCTCAAGTGGGAAGATCACTTGAGCCTCAGACTCCCGAGTAGTTGGGATTACAGGCATGCGCCACCACTCCCAGCTAATTTTTGTATTTTAGTAAAGACAGGGTTTCACCATGTTGACCACCAAGTTGGTCTTGAACTCCTGACCTCAGGTGATCCACTCACCTCAGCCTCCAAAGAGCTAGGATTATAGGTGTGAGCCACCGAGCCCTGCCTGAATGTTCTAATTTTAAAAACATCATTTGGTAAACTTCACTGTGCTGTCCCTGAGCCTAACCCACTGTACCTAGCAGGCCCTCAACTGTGAACCAGCTTTATTTAAAAAAAGGAAAGAAAAAGCTCATGCCTGTAATCTCAACACTTTGGGAGGCCTAGGTGGGTAGATCGGGTGAATCCAGGAGTTCAAAACCAGCCTGGGCAACATGGCGAAACCTCGCCTACAAAAAATTAGCCAGGAGTGTGCTAATTATCTGTACAAAAATTGTGTATTTATTGTGGCATGCATCTGTAGTCCCATCTACTCAGGAGGCTGAGGTGGGAGGATCCTTTGAGACTGGGAGGCAGAGGTTGTAGTTAGCTGTGATCACATCACTGCCCTCCAGCCTGGGTGACAGAGTAAGACCCTGTCTCAAAAGAGCAACAAAAAAAAAATTAACCCTATTCAATTCAAACCTAAGTCAAATTGTGTCACTTGGCTGGTTGTAGTGGCTCATGTCTATAATCCTAGCATTGTGGGAGGCCAAGGCAAGAGGATCACTTGAGGCCAGGAGTGGTGTGGTAGTGGTCATCCAGTAGTCCCCAATACTTAGGAGGCTGAGGCAGGAGGATCACCTGAGCCCACAAGGTTGAGGCTGCAGTGAACTATGATGGTACCACTGCACTCTAGCCTGGGTAACAGAGCAAGGCACTGTCTCAAAAAAAAAATTATGTGGTGGTTCTGCTTAAACACCTCTTGTGCCGGCTGTCTCAGAGTGATGGCTAAGCGCTCCTGGGACCTGTAGTGTCTTGCTGCCTCTCTCTCTCAGCTCCAGCGCCTTACCACTGCAGGGCCTTGGAACTTGCCCTTCCCTCTGCAAGAGTCACCGTGGTGCTGCTCCCTCACTCCAGGTGTTTGCTCAAAAGTCAGTTTTCTTTTTTGATACAGGGTCTCACTCTGTCGCCCAGGCTAGAGTGCAGTGGCATGATCACAGCTCACTGCAGCCTTGACCTCCCAAGTAGCTAGGATTACTGATGTGTGCCACCATAACCAGCTAATTTTTGTATTTTTTTTTGTAAAGACGGGGTCTCGTCATGTTGCCCAGGCTGGTCTTGAACTCCTGAGCTCAAAGGATCCACCCACTTCAGCCTCCCAGAGCACGTGAACCACCATGCCTGGCCTTGATCAAGCATTTTCTGATCACCCTGTTGAAGGCTGCCCTATCCCTTCCCACACCACACATTCTCCCTTTCCCTGTTTTGTTTTCCCCTGGCACTTGCCACCCCCTGACATCGCAGTCTGCGTCCTCCATTCCATGATGGCTTGCTGTCTGTCCTGTTTGTGGTTGTAACCCTCGTGACCAGCATAAGGCAAGCGGTTTTTGGTTTTGTTTTGAGACGGAGTCTCACTCTTGTGGCCCAGGCTGGAGTGCAATGGCTTGATCTTGGTTCACCACAAACTCCACCTCCCAGGTTCAAGTGATTCTCCTGCCTCAGCCTCCTGAGTAGCTGGGATTGCAGGCATCCGTCACCACATCCAGCTAATTTTTTTTTTGTATTATTAGTAGAGACCGGGTTTCACTACATTGGTAGGGCTAGATACAAACTCCCGACCTCAGGCGATCCACCCGCCTCAGCCTCTGGGATTACAGGTATGAACCACCACGCCCGGCCACAAGTGGTCTTTAATAAGTATTAAGTGCAGAGCTGAATGAAAATGCTTTCCTGACCATTCCAAAGTTTAGGATAATACTCTGTGTTGGGACACGGAATGGTAACCCTAACTGCCTACCCAGGAAGGGGAGTGGAGAGCGAGAGAGCCCAAGACTGATACTTGGGAATCAGGAATCCCAAGGAGGAAGGCCACCCACACTCAGAGTGAGAGGGAGAGAAAAGGTCCCCATCTTACCGACTTCTCCCATTACCCGTAAGCCCTCCTGATAGTTAGGGCCACCTCTTCGGACGAAGATTGTGACTTCATGCTCCTTCAGGGGGCCCTGGTAATCTCGAATCGCTCTTACGATGCCCTGGAAGCCCAAAGGAACAACAGAGACATATGACTAAATACAAGGTAGCAACAAGTCAATGATTTATAACCATGAGAAATAAACGGACCAGGTGTATGTGACAAGGGCTACTCCTCAGGAAGCATGGGACTATGTACAGCACCCAAAGGCCTGTGACATGATCACTCACAACACCACTGAGTTGGGAAGGTGGGGTACCGGGGATTGACACCCCTTTATGTCATGGTGCTCCAGGCCTCCTCAAGGCCTTGCTGGTTTCTCTCTTGTCCCATCTACAGTCATTAGTCCCTCTTACTACAACTTTTTTTGGTGGGGATATCTACGTTGGGCCCTATGCAAGGGTTCTCAGAGGTACTAAGACATAGCCAGTGTCCTATGAAAGCTTCTTAAGTGATGTGCGGGAACAGTTTTTTTTATAGTTCTTCTTTTTTTTGAGACAAAGTCTTGCTCTGTCGGCCAGAGTGCAGTGGCGTGAGCGCAGCTCACTGCAACCTCCACCTCCTGGGCTCAAGTGATCCTCCGGCTTCAACCCACTAATTTTTTTTTAGTTTTAGTAGAGATGAGGTCTCATTATGTTTCCCAGACACACAGCTTCAGACGCACAGGTACTGTCCCAATGTTTTCTCCACCCCCGTAAGAGATCCTGGGACAAGAGCCCCCTACCTGACCTGGGTAACTCATGGTAACTTGGCTCTGGCTCAAACTCCACTTTCTTTTTTTTTTTGAGATGGAGTTTCACTCTTGTTGCCCAGGCTGGAGTGCAATGGCGCGATCTCGGCTCACCCTAACCTCTGCCTCCCGGGTTCAACTGATTATCCTGCCTCAGCCTCCCAAGTGGCTGGGATTACAAGCATGTGCCACCACGCCTGGTTAATTTTTGTATTTTTAGTTGAGATGGGGTTTCGCCATGTTGGTCGGGCTGGTCTCGAACTTCTGACCTCGGGTGATCCACCCGCATCAGCCTCCCAAAGTGTTAGAATTACAGGCATGAGCCACTGCGCCCAGCCTCAAACTCTGCCTTCAAGGCCCCTTCCCTGCTTTCCCCAAACCCGCTTTTCCCAGAAACTGCACCACTGCTGCAGCTGTTACCTTGAACGTGGCAGCCACATTGGTGAAGTTTGCAATGCTGCCTCCAATGATGAGGATCTTGCCTGGATTTAGAGTAAGAGAGAAATCAAAAACAGTTACAGAGGTAGACCTGAGCATCTTTCCGGAAATCCAACTGAGGAAGTTCTTGTTCCTCTGAATGAGGGTCCCCCATCTGCTAGGAGGTACTGGGGAGTGAGCAGGATAGTCTCTCCAGACATTCCACTTTATCAGCTCAACTCTCATTACCTATGCCACCAGACAGTGGTCAGAACAAACCCATAGGAGCGCTACGTAACTCCTAACCGACACCCAAAAATCCAGGCAGGTGGTAAACGGGTGCTGAGAATCACACAGGCCAGGTAATATAAGAGGGTAACTGAATTTACTGCAATCAGAGTTTATCACAATCAGATAAACTGAGTTTACTACAATCGGAGCAGGAGCATGCCACAGCCACCTCCTCCCTGCACTTGTCTGCAGGGCTTTATCACACATTGCTTCTTACCCTCTCAGTCCCTTCCCATGGACAGATGTGCTCCCTGCCCTCTGTGCAGTAAGAGAAACCAAGAGCCAAAAATTCAATTATTAGCCTCAAGTTGCAAAGAACCAGGACGACACACAGCCTTGGTGACTCCTCGGACAAAGCTGTCCCATTGCAGCACACTGGGCTGTCCTGGGAGAGTGGGGGCAGGTGTGTGTGTGTGCGTGTGTGTGTGTGTGTGCGCGCGCGCGCGCACATCTCACCATCTGGGTGCTTCTCTCGGGTCATGAGGGAGAGGATCGTCTTGGCATAGTCATAGGTCTGTTGCTCGCTGGGGGCGCCCGAGTACTCCCCATAGTTTGCCAGCTCGTTGACACCCCCTAGATCACAGATGGTATCGCTGCCAAGGAGACACAGAGGTCAGTGATGGCTCTCAGACTTGGGGCAGGGGATGGCAGCCTGGTGCCTGGGAGGACATGCAGATCCCTCAGAACACTGGAGTCAGCCTGTGGAACCGGCCTCTTGGACCCCCAGCCCCCAGCTCCCATGCGATTCTGGCCTGCAGGTTGGCGGTGCTACATCAGACTCTTCTGAGCAATACACTCTGCCTGCCCCAGGGCACTCGGGAGCCCCAGACAGACAATGGCAGGTAAAATGAATAATGAGCACCTCCCTAACACAAAGACAAGAAAAATCACACCCTGAAGGGGTCCCTGACAGGGCCCAAGAGAAGGTGTGATGCACAGAAGGGAATGGCAGATCACACATCTAGAAACGAGCAGGCGTCTACCATGCTTGAAGGGAAGACTGCTAATTATTTTAAAGGGTGTAGAATATGATCCTAACATTTCTATAAAGCAAGAATGTAAACATTTACATATGCTTGACAGGATATACAGTAGCTTGCTAATTGGGGTGACCTGGTCAGGGAGAGGATAAGGAAATGGCCAGGCAACTTTCACTTTCTAGTTCATTTTCTCTATTTGCTCTACCTCTGCATGGAGCACATAATTATCAGAATTAAAACTCATAAAACAGCTTCATTTTCACGCAAACGAGAAGGTTACAGGAGACACCGTGTGCAGGGCATGCCCTCGCCAAAGTCCCTCAAAGCCCTCTAGGATGCTACTGCTTTCCTCTGCCCCAAATTCCCACACCAAAGTGGCAGGACCCCACCCACCCAGGTCACACACAAGTGGATGCTGGGTAGACCAGGCTGGCATTCCTTCAGCAGCCCCCTTCAGTCACCTGTACACGACAGAGGCGCCACCCCCGGCCACCATGGTCCAGATTCTCCCCTTGGGGTTCAGCAAGGTCAGCTTCAGGCTTGCCCCACTTTTGGCATCTAGGTCTGCAATGTAGGCTTCCTAGGGACCAGAGAGCAAGATAGGCCCTTAGTGGGGTGCCCCCTTTACCAGGTCCCAGATCTTAGGACCCCTCCCTGCATTCCCAGGAGGCACATGAAGAGGCCATTAGTCACCATAACAGGGTGGGAAGAAGGGACTGTGCAGGGCCCCACATGCCTTGAAGACACTTGATGGTGTCTATAAGTATCAAAACCACCCATAGTCACCGTCACTGCCCAGGGACAAACTTCCCAAATCCCTTCTCTGACGTCAAGTCCTTGGCCCTCTGCCTAAACTGAGCCTCACCGTGTCCCTCTGCTTGACCATGCCCTCACCCCAGCATCTGCCTGCCCAGCCCATCACACGCCACCCCCAGTCTCCCCAGGCCAGACTGTCTCCCCGCCCAGCCTCTTCCCTGAGCCTGGGGTACTTCCCAGAAAACCTGACCCTGCTGTGAGGACTTATCGGAGGACAGGGTGAGAAGGGGCAATTAAAATTCTCAGTGAGCAGCCGAGAGAACGACCTTACATCAGGATTAGGGGGGAGCCACTTGCAATCATGGAAAGGCAACAAATCAAGTGAAGGGCCGAGGGAGGCTGATTGAGAGAGAAGTCTAAAAGGATTTCTGGCTGGGATTCAGAGGCTTGGCTCACTCCCACCCCCTACCCCATTGGGGTTTTAAGAAAATTAAATGCTTCTTGGTCTTCTTTTCCCTGCCAAATAAACAGCTCATGAAGGGGGGCCAAATGCACACCAGAGATGAGTCACCTCCCCCTGGCCTCCCCCCAGTCCCCATCTCCCCTCTAAACCAGCCTTACCTCTGGATATGCCTCCCGCCCGAAGGGGGGAGGGAAGTCGATGTCGCCCCACTTCACTTTGCAGATGTAGTCAGCAGTGGCGTCTACCTTGGCCGCCAAGTCAAGGACATAGACTCCATCTTTGGTCACTACTTCGAGAGGAGCGGAAGCAATCATCAGACACCCACCAACCTCCAACCCTTCCACAAACACCACTCCCGAGACAATCATCAGACACCGGCTCTGGGAAGAGACGACTACCAACCTCCAAGCCCTCCGCAAATACCACTCCCACAGTGACCCATTCAGGTGTCAGAACTCTCTAAACTCAGTAAGAAACCAGAGTGGCACTTATTAGAGACAGAGCATTTCCCCATGAAAGGCAAAACAAATACTACAAGACCATTCCCCTCTCCCTGACCTACAGGTAATGCGACATAGAGGTCTGTTATTAGTTGCCACGGCAATTTGCAAACATTTTTCCAAAATGCTACACTTCCTGAGTATCTAACCATGCGCAAAACCCATGGTCTGGCCACTAAAAACTGTTTTAAGGTACATGTTGCCGACAGAAGACCACTTCCCCCGCCGCCTGTATGCACATCCAAGTCTCCCAGGGGGAAGCCTCAGCGTCAGGTGGAGCGGGAGCCATTGCGGGTACTGGGCTCCCACACCACCCTGGTCAACAGGATTTGTTTATATCACCTCACTGGACATCCGTCTTCCTCCTCCCCGGGACCATTTAGCTAATGAAGTTAGCACAAGGCCATCTGGTCCATTAGAGGGGCTGCATTCTCAGCTGGAATGATTTGATTTCTCGCCTTCTTGGACTTTGCCCTGAGAAGGCCTGGCCAGAGCCAGCCCACGCCACTCTCCCCCAACACCACCTGCTTCCTTCACAACCCAAGAGGCTGAGATCAAGCTCTTCCCAGCATCAAGGGTCAATGATTGACCAGCTCCCACAGGGGAGGCAAGCGTGGGGCCTCTGAGTGCCCCGGGAGGAATGAAGGGCCAGAGAGTGAGAGCAGTGCAGAGGCAGTTGACCTCCTACTGTCAGCACAGCCTGACCTGGTGGAAGCGGCAGCAGCAGCACACAGTCAGACCAAAATCAGGACTTCCGGCCGGGCAGGGTGGCTCATGCCTCTAATCCCAACACCTGTAATCCCAGCACTTTGGGAGGCCAAGGAGGGCAGATTACTTGAGGTTGGGAGTTCAAGCCCAGCCTGGCTAACATGGCAAAACCCCGTCTCTACTAAAAATACAAAAATTAGCCAGGCATGATGGCGGGTACCTGTAAATCCCAGCTACTGGGAGGCTGAGGCAGAAAAAATTGCCTGAGCTCAGGAGGTGGAGGTTGCAGTGAGCCAAAACTGCACCACTGTACTCTAGCCTGGACGACAGGGTAAGACTCTGTATCAAAAAAAAAAAAAAAAAAAAAAAAACCAGGACTTCCCCACCTCAGAGCAAGTTAAAACCAAAGAGGGATGCTGGAGTTGACTGAGAGAAAAATGAGTCTTCTGAGAGCTCAGGAACAGGAACTGGCACTAAACGAGCGTGGGGGCCCCTCTGCTTGTGCATCCCTATCTCTGCTTGTGCATCCCTATCTTGTGTTGCCCTCTGGCCCGTGAGAGTCTGGTTCTCTGAATGCCAAGGCCAGGGTTGCCACAGGCACTGGGCCCCCTGCCCCCTCCCACCCCAGCAGAGCCAGTTACCAAGGGGATTGATCTCGAGGTAGGTGAAGTACAGGTCCTCGTAGAAATTGAAGAGGCCGGAGACAAAACTGGCCAGAATTCTAGAGCAGGGAGGGAGAGAGGGACAGTTGATCCATCAGGGAGCAGCTCGGCAGCACCCCAGGCACCCCGAAGCAATCTCTCACTGCCACTGACAGCTCCATTTCCCGACACACACCCTGCCAGCCCTTCCACCTGCTCTGCAACCCCTGCTCCCTGGACATCGCTCTTCAGCCACTGAGGCGGAAAGGAGCTGTCAGGCAAGAAGCTGGAGGCGGAGGCGCCAGACAGACAGGGGCAAGGAGGTGAGGGACGCTGGTGGCATATTTCAGTCTGGTTCCAAGGCAGTCCCCAGCCTGCACCCAGCTGTCTTCCTCAGGTCAAGCTGTGCCTACCGCCTGCTCCCAGCGAGGAGACCACTCTGCTCTCCCTGGTCTGCGCCCAGCACCCAACAGTCTTCTCATCCCAACTGCCACCTCCCCACCGTCCCTCTCACTCAACTCTTTCTTGTCTTCAGGGGCGTGGACCAACAGGTGTTTTTTGATGTCCTCGGGATTCAGTTTCTCATCCACACCAACAAGCAGCTTCTGGGCCTTGGTGTCCACATCACCCACGTCCACACCTCCCTCGTGGTGGAACAGGACGTAGTCCCCTTCTCGGGTGGCATAGATGCAGACATAGAACTCCTCCGCCTTGCAGGTAAAGAGAGAAGGTGGTGGGACTGAGGTTGGGGGTGGGGTTGGTGGCGGTGCTGAACTGGGGAAGATGGGGGTTCTACCAAGTACTGGGAGAGGAAACCAACCCCCATGGTCTCGCTTTCTAAAACTCAGTAAAAAACATTCACCCAGAGACTTGTGCACCATCTCTTCCCTGAGGACAAGGAGAAGCCGCCACTACCCCACTGGCTGACGGTCCAGACTGAATCAGTGTGACCCCAGCTGAGGGATGGGTCCTGCCTGGAGGTCTTTCTCACCCCTACACTGGACTTTGTTACTAGTCCTAATTCCTCCCTGCTGCAGACCAAGCCCTTTCCTTCCCCTCTGGACTCCCGATTCCGCAGCACCTTCAGATCCTCAGTGCAGCTGCAGAGACCCTGGTCCCTCTGACTTTCCTCATCAGCTTGACTTCTTTCATGTTACGGTAGACAAACCCAAAGTTCCAGGAGGGAGTGACCCAGCCTGGAGCCGCCTCATACATACCTGACTGTGGGGGACAAAGGGCTCGATCAAAAAGTTCTTGAGGAAGCCTGTGGCCTTACCAACCTACAGAAAAATTGAAGAAGATGAAACTCAGAGGGATGGCATGTCTTTCCATCAGGGCAGAAGGGATTGCCCAGGGGTGGTGCTCAAGCACTCCCACCATCACACCCAGCATAGACAGAATTTTCCAGAAAAAATGGGGTCAGCAATCCCTAAGCTCAGTAAGTCCTCATGAGATGCCCTTTCGCCCCTTGCTCTGGTGCGAGCTGTGGCTGAACACGCACCGACCTTGCCCACTCCTGGCCTCCTCTGGATGGTGACATAGGACCTGCCCAAGTGAAAGGGCTCCAACAAGTCAAGGCTGTGCCAGAGCTTGTGGGGGAGGGGAACTGGGTAGGAGAGAGCTGACCATTCCAGTTCGTCGGCCTTGAGGTAGGCACAGTGACTCAGCCTCAGGACATGAGTCCAGGCATGGGGAATGGGGGGAGGAGGGGAGCCAGGGCTTAATCAGGGAAACTTCTCCACACAGACCCTCCTGGCTGAGGACCACACGCCTGCAGAGCTAATCAGCTGGAGTGATTCCCTGGCGGTGGCCGTGGCCCTCATCCCAGTAAGTTCCAAACCCCCACCCGTCCTGTGCGTCACTGCTGAGTCAGGGACCAGACAGCAATCCATCAGAGGTAATGAGCCGCTCCTGCTGGCCCGATGTCTGACATCCCCCACCTTCGCCGCCCAGAGGCCAGCAGGAGAAGGAAGCAAGACGTGCTCCCTTGGGGACGTGCTCAGCATCCCTCCCTCCAATCCTATCATCCTCTCTCCAAAGGCCTGGGAACTCAAGGGTCAGGTTGCTTCAGGCCTGAGTCCACGTGCAACTTCAAGGACCTCTTTTTACCAATGAGGGCCAGAAACTGTGAAATTAACATTAAGGGCTGCTCTGAAGAAGGCCAATGAGGGAGGAAGATACCTCCATCACCACCTTCACTGATATTCCCGAGGCAGCTAAGGAAGAAAGGAGCTCATCCCTGGTGCAGCTTCATCCAGATGAGCACCAGGCCCTTTAGAGCCACGTGCACAGAGCCAGGTGTGGACAGCACATTCTTCCCATGCTAGGCCAGGCCTCAACCCCACTCCCTCCCTCAGTCCTCCAGCTCCCTTGTGGAGTGAGAAGAAAAAAATACAATTTTGTTTCCAGGTATCTCTTAGCCTTCCTAACCATGTTTCACTTTAACTCTCTCATTTATGTAGTTGAAATTCATCACCAAGCTGGGAGAAGTCAGTAACTGAATTTGGGCTTCGTGGCACATGTCTGTAGTCCCAGCTACATGGGAGGCTAAGGCAGGAGGATTATCTGAGGCCAGGAGTTTGAGACCAGCCTGGTTAACATGAGAGACTGCATATCTACAAAAAAAATTTTTTAAAGCAGCCTGGCATGGTGGCATGCACCTATAGTCCCAGCTACTCAAGAAGCTGAGGTGAGAGGATAACTTGAAGCTGGGAAGTGGAGACTGTAGTGAGACATGAATGTGCCACTGCACTCCAGCCTTCAGTTGACAGTGTGAGACCCTGTCTTTAAAAAAAATAAAGTAGGCCAGGCACGGTGGCTCACGCCTGTAATCCCAGCACTTTGGGAGACCGAGGTGGGTGGATCACCTTAAGTCAGGAGTTCGAGACCAGCCTGACCAGTATAGAGAAACTCCATCTACTAAAAATACAAAATTCGCTGGGTGTGGTGGCGCATGCCTGTAATCCCAGCTACTCAGGAAGCTGAGGCAGGAGAAGCACTTGAACCTGACAGGTGGAGGTTGTGGTGGGCAGAGATCCCACCACTGCACTCCAGCCTGGGCAACAAGAGCGAAACTCTATCTCAAAAAATAAATAAATAAATAAAGTAAAAACCAAAACATAAAAAGGTCCAGCATGACTGCTCATGTCTATAATCTCAGAACTTTAGGAGGCCAAGGCAAGACGATTGCTTGAGCTCAGGAGTTCAACACCAGCCCAGGCAACATAGCAAAACATCACCTCTACTAAAAATTTCTTTTTTTTTTTTTTTTTTTTTTTATAAAGATGGGGTTTCACCATGATAGCCAGGCTGGTCTTGAACTCCTGACCTCAGGTGATCCACCCACCTTGGCCTCCCAAAGTGCTAGGATTACAGGCGTGAGCCACAGCGCCCAGCCTAAAAATTTCTTTTAAGTGGCCTGGCACGGTGGCTCATGCCTATAATCCCAGCACTTTGGAAGGCTAAAGCGGGTGGATCACCTGAGGTCAGAAGTTTGAAACCAGCCTGGCAAACGTGGAGAAATATAAACATAAAATTAGCTGGGTATGTTGGCACATGCCTGTAATCCCAGCTATTCAGGAGGCTGAGGCTGGAGAATCACTTGAACCCAGGAGGCAGAGGTTGCAGTGAGATGAGATCGCGCTACTGCACTCCAGCCTGGGCTGCAAATGCGAAACTCCCTCTCAAAAAAAAAGCGGTGGGAGGCCTCAGAGCCTCATCTCCATGATCACTGTTAAAGGATCAGACCATTTCCACCTGGCTTTTGAACTATATTGGGGTTTCCTCTATAGCACATCTTGCCCAAACCAATAAAACAAAGAAGTTCAGTGTCCTGATGAGGGAGCTGGGCATGGGCACTAAGACTGGCCCTGCTGCTGGTGGCCACCTGAGTGGGTCAGTGCCACAGGACTCCCGACTTCCCTGGGCTACAATGGGACTGGCTGTGGAGGTGATCCACAGAACTGCTGACCTGGAGGTGACCGTATTTGTTTGTGTTACCACACATGTCCAACCTGACCCCATACCCACTCACTGTGGCTTCCTGTCCCAGCCGTGGCTTTAGCCAGGACTTGACCCCATCCAGAGTGAGGTTGACCCCAACTAGGCCAAGTTTTCCACGACGTTTGATCAGCTGGTCTGGCTTGACTACCAAGTTCTGGAATGAGAGGGGTTTGTATTTAGAGGGAGGAAGAATTAGATAAACAGTAGTAGTTTGGGGACCCAAAGTAGAGGACAGCAGGGATTGACTTCCCATTCACTCTGCTCCGAAGCCAGCCCCATCCATCCTTCAAGGTCAATTCCTGGAAGCTTCCCCCACCTACCCTAGCCAGTATCTTTCTTTTGAGAACCAGGTATCTAGAGCCATTCATGCCCAAATGAAGCCTGGCACAGAGCAGGTGCTCAGCAAATACCTGCTAAGTGAATAAGTGATTCCCTACCCTCCCTATGTAATACATTAGCATCTTCATTCAATGGTAAGCCCCTCAGAATATGGCCCAGAACATGTGTTCCAAAGAGGAGAACCGAGAGACACAGGCTTGGGGCAGCAAGGAGCCTTAGAGGTCATCTGGTCAACCCCATCCCTGTGCTTGAACCCTGCCTACAAAAGGCCCATCAAGTAGCCCCTAACCACTGCTCATACATCTCCAGAGCCAGGAAACTCCCTCCCTCCCTCCCTCCCTTTTCAGTTAAGCTGCCTCCTAGTGGGAGGAAACCCCACCACTGGTCCTAGGCCTGTTCTCTGGGCCCTGCCAAAGAAATCTAAGTGCTTCCCAACAATGGCCCTGCAGAGATCTCAAGAACGGAGCCTCTATTCCAAGCTGACCCTCCAGGGTCAGGGCCCTTCTTCACAAAGTACAAAGTGACACTTCCTAATTGCCTTGATACACTCCTGATATACTCCACTTGGGAGAAGAGAGAGCACACACCTACTTTTTACTGAGCATCTACCATGTGCCAGGCAGCAAGCATGCGAAATGCTTTCCAGACTTCTTTGCTAATTCTTAGAGCTCAGAGTCAGTATTATCCCATTGGAGCGATGGGAAATCTAAACCTCAAAGAGGTGAAATGGCTTGCCCCAGGCCACATGGTCAATAAATACAGCTGTGGTTTAGGCGCCAGTTTGTACAGTTTCAAGCCCATGGCAGGGTATACCAGGCTGGGTTACCTCAACATATAGGGTTCAGCATGAAGATAAACCCTGCTCAGCCCATGGCAACGCTGCCCACTGCTGCTGCTGGCAGGCTCCAACCCTTGTGACCCCCCTTGGCGTCTCCAACAAACCAACAGCTTTCACTTCCTCAGACCCTGGGCCTGGAAGAACAGCCCAGAGTGGAGGCAGGGCTCACCTGGCTGAGCAGCCAGGGGTGGTCCTGCAGCAGGCGGGCCCAGTCTGTGTCAGGAGTGACCCGAGCATACTTGAACCGATTCTGGATGGCTGAGGTGGTGCAGATGAACTTGTAAAGCAGTTCTTTGCCTGTCTGCTCCGAAATTGCCTTGGCCGACATGGCTGCAGAGGGTCCTGCTCTACCTGTTTGGGAGAAGAGCTGGTCAGAGGGGGCAGGCATGAGGAGGCGCTACCTTCTCCAGCAGGGCAGACCCACTCCCAGTCGCCCCAGATAAGAAAACCAGGCTTTTCTCAAGAGGAAGGAAAAAATGCTGTCCAGCAGGAGGAGTGGAAGAGAGATTTCAAGCATCACTTCTGCCAGCAGAGGAAGACAATCCCGAGACAGTGGGTGAGGGAGGCTAGAGAAAAACAAAGGTGCCATTTGCCCTGGGACTTTTGCCTCACCCTGCCCCATTCCCTCTAGGCAAACTAGCTAACCCACAACCAGACTCATCCTGGAGCAAAAGGCAGTGGCTGGGAGGCCAGGAATACCAGTGCTTTGACCCAAATCTGAGTGCTGGTTCCGTCGAGGTGGGCACAGAGACATTGAACAGCTGAAATTGCAAAAGGCTAGCCTTTTTCTCCCTACAGGTTTCATCTGCCCTGCACCCAGATTTACCCCTACACATACCCTTACACACCACCAGGCCACTGGCCAAGCCAGCAAGTTTACTTAGCCTCAAGCAGGGTCACACCCTCAGCTCCTGGTTAGGAGGGGAGTAGGGGAGGGGGAGGATCATCGCAAAGCTCTTTTCTCCAAAGCTCTTTTCTCCCAGACACTGACCTCCTGCCCCGAGTATGAAGCAGACACAGGGCAGGGAAACTGACCTTTAGTACATCCCACCCGCTCCACTGAGTCATCCAGCTGCTAATTTAGACCAAAACTCACTAAGCAAAACAGGGGCCTCTCTGGGGACCACCCTGTACCGGTCACTTCTAACTGAGCCAGAGTGGGAGGAGAAGGAGAAAAAGGCAGAAACCACCCTCCATCACATGTTTAAGGAAACTCATCTTGGAGTTTGAGGCTACAGTGAGCTATGATTGCACCACTGCACTCTAGCCTGGGTGTCAGAGCAAGACCCTGTGTCTAAAAAAAGATAAAAAGAAACTCATCTCATATGAGCTCTGGGAGGTACACTGAGATTTACAACCCCATTTCTTAGATGCGGAATAAAAGCTCAGCGGGGTTAGGATAACTTGCCCAAGAAGTCCACCTAATAATAAGCAAGGTTGTGACCTGAGACTCAAACCCTAATACGCCTAGGTCCCCAGAAAAATCCACACCAGCCCAAGAAAAGACCATTTTTCCAAGAACAAGGCCCATGTGTCCTTTTCACTTCCAAGAGTTCATGATAATTTCATCATCCCCCCCTCCCCACCACTCTGTCCTGAGACACCCATTCTCCTGTGGGTAACTCAAGGAGTGAGCTGGGGAGGGGAATTCGGGAGGTGGAAACGGGGAAGGCCAAGAGCTTGGCTGGATCAGGAAGTCACTCCAGTCTCCCTGAGGCTCAGAAGCAAAGCTATTGAATTTGCCAGGGGAGAAAAAAGTCCAGTATATATAAAGGAGGGCAGAGTGAAGGAACTGGCTGGTTTACATATGACGGAAGCTGGGTCTCCATTCCCAGTTCATAGAAGGCCAACATTCCAGGGGCCACTTTGCAACCCCATCCCAATTGGCCAGGCTGGTAGGGCTTCGGGTTCTAATCCTAGCTTGGCTGGTAAGCCTCCCAGCTAGTATCCAGCATGGCATACACAATGGGCACATTCCGCCTGGGTGTCTGCCTAAAGTGGGGTAGCTAGGAAGGGACTCAGAGGAGATGTTCCCTGTTCTGGCCTTCCCCTAGAATGACTTGAGATTCCTTCTCAATATGAGTTTCCAGAGATGCCCGACCAGCCCCACTGCCCCACAGTCCTCCACCTCCCATCCACTGCTCCATTTCCCAATCTTCTTGACTCCGACCAGAAAAACTGGTCCTGAAATTAAATAGGTACACCCCCCCTACCCCCCTCCCAAACAGAGTACAGCCCAGGGCAGATAAAGGCACACTCAGAGAGGAGGGGGCATGGCTGATGATCCTCAGCAATTCAGACTCCTTCCAAAACTCCAGGAGAAAGGAAGTCCCTCGACTTACACCTTTCTAGAAGTCTGACACTCCCAGTAAAACAGTCCCCTGAGCCTGGCACCTCCAAAACAGACACAAGATCCAACTTTGGAAAAGACAAGGAGAAAATGGACCCCTGCAGCTGAGAAATCACAATTTTATTGAGACTCAGATCATATTTCAGGTCCAAGAGTCCATCTCCATAGGGTCTTTGGAAGGGGGATGGGAGAGAAGATATACGAGGGGTCAATAAAGGATAAAAAACAAGATTTGCCAGTTTACCAAAACAAGAGATTTGCCACTAGAGCATTCTGGCTAAAACAGGGGAGGTTGAGACAAGGTATGTATACAAGAGAATAAAAAAGGGCCTCTGCACATTCACCAATACAGAGAAGGCACCTGGCTCATAAACCCAGGGAGTGGACTCAGTAGAGATAAATTGCAACTTTAATGGTTCAGTAAGGTCTTAAAGTCTCTCTAAGGCAGTGGCTCTTAACCTCTTTGAGGTCTCAGACTCTTCTGAGACTGAAGAAAACCCCAGAAAAATGTACACATATCCAACTGCGCACATCGTTTCAAGGTGCTCACCTGTGACTATCTGGTGGCCCACAGACTGACCACCAATTACGAATATTTGATTGGCCGGCACGCCTATAATCCCAGCCCTTTGGGAGGCCAAGGCAGGCGGATTACCTGAGCTCAGGAGTTTGAGACCAGTCTGGCCAACATGGTGAAACCCTGTCTCTATTTAAAATACAAAAATTATTGGCAGGGCACAGTGGCTCACGCCTGTCATCCCAGCACTTTGGGAGGCCCAGGTGGGTGGATCACAATGAGGTCAGGAGATCGAGACCAGCCTGGCCAACATGGTGAAATCCCATCTCTACTAGAAATACAAAAATTAGCCAGCATAATGGCTTGTGCCTATCATTCCAGCTACTTGGGAGGCTGAGGCAGGAGAATCGCTTCAACCTGTGAGTCAGAGATTGCAGTGAGTCGAGATCTCATCACTGCACTCCAGCCTGGTGACAGAGTAACAGAGCACTCTATCACACACACACAAAAAAATTAGCCAGGTGTGGTGGTGGGTGTCTGTGATCCCAGCTACTTGGGAGACTGAGACAGGAGAATACCTTGAATCTGGGAGGCGGAGGTTGTAGTGAGCCAAGATAGTGCCACTCCACTCCAGTCCAGCCAACAGAGTGAGACTCCATCTCAAAAAAAAAAAAAAAAAAAAAAAAAAAGAACATTTGCTCTAGTGGATTGGGCAAATACCTACAAATACCTGTCTGGGTTCGGGACCTCTCCCCTCAAAGTCTTAGTCTGGGCCGGGTGCGGTGGCTCACGCCTATAATCCCAGCACTTTGGGAGGCCGAGGCGGGTGGATCACAAGTTCAAGAGATTGAGACCATCCTGGTCAACATGGTGAAACCCCGTCTCTACTAAAAATACAAAAAATTAGCTGGGCATGGTGGCACGTGCCTGTAATCCCAGCTACTCAGGAGGCTGAGGCAGGAGAATTGCCTGAACCCAGGAGGCAGAGGTTGCGGTGAGCCGAGATTGCGCCATTGCACTCCAGCCTGGGTAACAAGAGCGAAACTCTGTCTCAAAAAAAAAAAAAAAAAAAAGTCTTAGTCTGCATCCCCAGTAGCTGAATGTGCTGTCAAATTCGTGATAGATGGTTGGGCTGAGCTTGGACTCCGGGAACTGTTACTTGGTAACAGGTAATCTGTAAACCATTTGGGGGAAGTCATGCCCAGGAACCTGAAAACACACACATACACATTCCCTGAGGGACGGACCTTATGAGCTGAATGGGGTCTTTTCTGCAGACGGGTGAGTGACCCAGGATTGAGTTCACTTTTAGCAGACACTGAAAGAAGCAGCCTACACAGAAAGCTGAATGAAAGGAGCCTGCTCCCCAGGACACACCCCTGGGACACAGCTAGTGGAAGGGATCACTGGGGATGCTACTTAAGGTGCCTCTGGGAAAGACAAAAACACTCATTTGAAGGTTAGTATCTGCAGGATTGGAAATTATTATTATTTTACACAGAGTCTCACTTTGTCACCAGGCTGGAGTGCAGTGGTGTGATCTCAGCTCACTGCAACCTCCATCTCCCTGGTTCAGGTGATTCTCCTGCCTCAGCCTCCTGAGGAGCTGGGGCTACAGGCTTGCACCACCACGACCAGCTGATTTTTGTATTTTTAGTAGAGACAGGGTTTCACCATGTTGGCCAGGATGGTTTTGATCTCTTGACCTCGTGATCCGCCTGGCTCAGCCTCCCAAAAGTGCTGGGATTACAGGCGTAAGCCACCGCGCCCAGCTGAGAATTATTATTTTTATTATTTGAGAGGACAGGCAATCTCTGGAGTAAGTTCTAGAGAGGCAGAATTCTGTGAGTGCCCCCTACTAAGGCAGGCATTAGTGTCAGAATGGGGATGGAGGCATCAGCTGCCCAGTGTCTAAGGGCTCTTCCCACTACCGCCCCCACAAGCTGTTTAGGGAGGTTTCTAAGAGGTGAAAATCACCCCTCTGGGCAACTGGGACCTACCAGCTGTCCCTCACCCAATATTTTAGTTCAGCTGAGCCGGCTGGAAACACAAAGCAAAGTTAAGGGTGGGAGAGGAGTAGGCTGGCTGACCAAACCGTGCTGTGCACTTCTTCTTATCATCCCTTCCAAAATCCTCTTCCCAGGAAGACCTCTTGGGACCCTGTAACGGCAGAACTTGGCACTGCACGGTATCTGCCAAGGTTGGAGAGGGCGGCAGGCGCTGCGACTGGCCCATTGCCAGGCTCGACAGGAGGGCGGCGGCGGCATCCTCCAGCCCCTTGAGGACCTTGTCTTGGCGTCAGCTCAAGGGTGGGGTGGCACCCCGACCATCTGTCGCTTAGGGGTTGGACTAGACGGCACTTCTAGTGCGAAAAGAGTCCTTGCTGAGGCCTCCGGCATCCTGGGGCAGACTGGCCCTGCGTGGCCCGCTCCGGAGGCGCGCCCAGCTCATTCCCTCCAGTTGGGCGTGGAGCTCAATCCAGTCTCCACAGAACCAAGGGAAGGGCCTGAGCCCGGCCAGTGAGGGATCGGAGTGGGACCAGTCGCCACCGCGACTTCTCGTCCCAGCATCCGATGGGGGAACTCGGATGCGGCCAAAAGACAGCCAAGGAGGCTCGATAGCTGTGCCCGGGCGGCGTGAGGCGCGCCAGGAGGGGGCCCATGCAATGTGGCAGAGGCAGGAAAAGCAAGGACGGCGGCAAGCCCCGCGCAAACTCCCAAGAACTGGAATGTGGGGGGGCGGGGGAGAGCGTCGACACGCGGCCACCAGCCAGGACCCCGGGCGAAGGCGAATCTAAAGCTAAGACCCTCAAAACTTCCAAGCAGGTGCAGGGAGGGCGCGTGAGCACCTAGCCCGCCTCGAGGAAGGCGGTTCCGGGTTGGGGGAGGGAGGCAGGAAGCTCCTAGGGCGAGCGGACTCCAGACAGCGAAAACAGTGGCCCGCGCTCACCTCTCTGCGAAAGTCCGTGCGCGGCACTCGCTCCACGGGAATGACGAACACCACAAAATCCGGAGCGCTCCAGCCACCGGCAGCTACCCGGGATCGGGCTTTTGTCCCGGCCCAGCCGGGCTTCTCCCCGCCCCCATCGGCTCACAGCGAGAGCGGCCCCGCGATTGGTCACACGCGTTCCCTAGCCTGAGCGCCAGAGCTCCTCCCAATTCGCTGCCGCTGTGTCCCCGCCCCCTGAGGGCGGGCCCTGGGGCCTGCTGGGACTTGTAGTCTCGCTGGCCCGTCCACCGCCTCTTGGGAGTCGGCGGGGCGGGGCGGGGCCGGGGGCGGGGCGGGGCCGGGGGCGGGGCCCCGGGTGGGCAGATGGGTCGGGCTAGGCTGGGAGGAGAACGCGCGGGCCTGGGGGTAGTGGCCTGATCTCTTGGGGGGCTGGACAGACTGCTACTCGGGGAGTTGGGGGAAGGGACGGTGGGATGTTAGCCCTACTGGCTGTAGAGCAGCTTGGGGACCTGGAGTCCCTTTGCTGCCTCCCTTGGGAGAAACGGACGTCTGCATCTGGGCCGCACCGAACCTGATTGCTTAGACCATCTCTTTAAGCAGTCGTGGCTGGAGGCTGCTTTCCATAAGCACGTGGCGCCTCTCCCCTCCCTGGAGTCTCCCTAACGGGCCGATGGGGCAAAGCTGAGCTGAGTTTAACAGAGTCTACTTCCCAGTGTGGGATAGGGCGGAGGCCACGGTAAGCAAGTGAGGCTACGAGGGTGTGAGACACAGCGCTCTCCATCCCACCCACCTGCTCGCCTCGGCATGGATCTGGGCGGGGCTGGGAATTCAAGGCGAGATTCCAGCGCAGGGCTGGAGCCATCTCTGACAGTCTCCTGCTCCCACCAACCTCAGGCTTAGACACTGGAATGAATGAACTGCTGTCTCCCCCTTCTCCATTACCTGAGACAGATCGTATTTTCCAAACCAAAAACTGGGACATCCAGTCTGACAGGTGCTGGTGAACTTGTGGGGCAGAATACATGAAATCAGTCCTGGAAATCAGGACATTTACTGTTCCAACATGCTGCGGCCTCTTTCCCTACCTGCACCCCAACTTTGTAGGTCCCGAGCTGCTCCCTAAGCCTAACAGCTGTCTAGTTCCAGGAAGAAGGCCAAAAGCATCCGCTGTTCAGCTCAGGTGAAGAGGTCAGCCCAGAATGCAGGGAAGCAGCAGGCCTGTGCTCCTGCCAAGCACTTAGGGTCATACTCCCGCTGCAACAGTGTTGTGACACTTACAGACAAAAATTTCTCCAAGAGCCCCCTTCCCCCACTTCTGTTGCTGCCAGGAGCAAGGTAACTGAACTTGCTACCCATGCCTGAACCAAGTGCTCCCTGATGATGTCACTTTCTGATCCCTTCCCTCCCATTCATCTTTTTGAAATAGCAGCTCCTTATCACCTTTCTTCTCTTAGTCCTAAAATGGGGGCAGCCAGGTATGATGGCTCACACCTGTAATCCCAGCACTTTGGAAGGCCAAAGCAGACGGATCACTGGAGGCCAGGAGTTCAAGACCAGCATGGCCAACATGGCGAAACCCCGTCTCTACCAAAAATACAAAAAATTAGCCGGGTGTGGTGGTGCATGCCTGTAATCCCAGTTACTCGGGAGGCTGAGGCAGGAGAATAGCTTGAACCCGGGAGGTGGAGGTTACAGTGAGCTGAGATTGTACCACTGTCCCCTAGCCTGGGCAACAGAGTGAGACTCCACCTCAAAAAAAAAAAAAATGCAGTTCAGTGACTGCACCGCTGAACACCAGCCTGGGTGACAGAGTTAGACCCTGTCTCAGAAAAAAAAAAGAAAGACAGATACACTCCTAGGGAAATGGTCATCCAAATGGGACATAAAATATAATAAGCTCTTTGTATGTCAATTTGGTAATATTGGCAAACATTTTAAATTCATTTGCCTTTTGGTCCAGTAATTCCATTTCTAATAATTTATCCTTCAGATACACTTGCATATGTGCATGATGAAGATAGGAATCTTTGTCTATGTTCTTCATTGCTGTATTTCTAGCAGTTTAAATAATAACTGGTGGCCAAACAAGGTGGCTCACACCTATAATCCCAGCACTGTGGAAGGCCAAGGAGGGTGGATCATGAGGTCAGGAGTTTGAGACCAGCTTGACCAACATGGTGAAACCCCATCTCTACTAAAAATACAAAAATTAGCCAGGTGTGGTGGCCATGGGCCTGTAATCCAGCTAATGAGGAGGCTGAGGCACAACTGCTTGAACCCAGGAGGAAGAGTTTGCCGTGAGCTGAGATTGCACCACTGCACTCCAGCATGGATGACAGAGTAAGACTCTGTCTCAGAAAAATAATAATAATAATGACTGGTACATAGTAAGTACTCAATAAATGTTTGCTGAGTGATGGTCCTCCACGGAGGTGTTGCTATGCCTAAGTTTGACTATTCCTGGGCAGGAACAACAAAAAATAACTGTCCAAGCAATGAGGGAGGAGAGGTGCTGGCCAGAGGGCCCAGGAGCCAGCCACTGAAGTTTTCCAGTTCACTCAGTGGTCTCATCCTAGGCCTCCGCCCCCAACCCCTAGCCTCCTCAAGGAGGACTCTCTTGTTACCCTACCACACCCACACAGAGGTTCATCTGCCCCAAATTAATCAATCTGGAACCCATTTTCTCATCATCCTATTTACTTTTCTCTTTTTTTGAGACAGAGTCTTACTTTGTCACCCAGGCTGGAGTGCAGTGGCACGATCTTGGCCCACTGCAGCGTCTGCCTCCTGAGTTCAAGTGATTCTCCTGCCTCAGCCTCCCAAGTAGCTGTGATTACAGGCAAGTGCCACCTTGCCCTAATTTTTGTATTTTTTGTAGAGACGCGGGTTTCACCCTGTTGGCCAGGCTGGTCTCAAATTCCTGACCCAGGTGATCCACCCACCTCAGCCTCACAAACTGCTGGGATTATAGGTGTGATTCACTGCACCTGGCTGAGTTTATTATTTTTGCTTCTTGTCTCTCT
>NW_016107730.1:1314331-1315695 GCF_001604975.1 Cebus imitator | reverse complement strand
AAAAAAAAAAAAAAAAGGTGAGAGGATAGATTGATGTAAACTCTCTGGAAACCATTTGGCATTATCTACTAAAATCAAAGAGCCACATACACTACAACTCTACAGTTCTACTCCTAGGCATATGCTCTGTAAAATGTCATACACATGTGCCAGGAGACACATTTGAGATTGTACTGTGTTGTTCAATATGACCAAAAACTGGTCATATTGAACAATACAGTACAATCTCAAATGTGTCTTGAGACACATTTGAAGGAGCCCAGGCATTCTTCAAGAGCTGAATGGGACTGGAGGCAATGGTGCAAAGAGTATTCCCAGCACCTTGAGAGGCTGCTGCAGGTAGATCACTTGAGCCCAGGAGTTTGAGCAGCACGGTGAATCCCTGTGTCTACAGGAAATACAAAAATTAGCTGGATGTGGTGGCACTTCGCTGCAGTGAGCCATGATTGTGCCACTGCACTCCAGCCTGGGTGACAGAGCAAAGTTGTGTTTCAAATTTTAAAAAAGGCCGGGCATGGTGGCTTCTGTAATCCTAGCACTTTGGGGGGCCAAGGAGGGCTGATCACTTGAGGTCAGGAGTTTGAGACCAGCCTGGCAAATGTGGCGAAACCCTGTCTCCAATAAAAATACAAAAATTAGCTGGGCGTGGTGGTGGGCACTTGTAATCCCAGCTACTGAGGAGGATGAGGCAGGAAAATCGCTTGAACTCAGGAGGCAGAGGTTGCAGTGAGCAGAGATTGCGCCACTGCACTCCAGCCTGGGAGACAGAATGAGACTCTGTCTTAAAATAAGATAAAATAAAAAACTAATAGGAGTTTTCTGGCAGGGCATGATGGTTCAAGCCTGTAATCCCAGCATTTTGGGAAGCCAAGGCAGGATCGCCTAAGCCCAGGAGTTCAAGACTAGCCTGGGCAACATGGCAAAACACCTTCTCCACCAAAAAACACACACAAAAATTAGCAGGGCATGATGGTATGCACCTGTGGTTCCAGCTACTGGGGAGGTTGAGTCAGGAGGTAGGAGGATTGCTTGAGAGGGCAGAGGTTGCAGTGAGCCAAGATTGTGCCACTGCTCTCCAGCCTGAGTGACAGAGCAACACTCTGTCTAAATAAATAAATAAAAGGAATCTTCTGACTATTGTGTTGAGAAGGAAGTTGGGGAGGGTAGGCCAAGAAGACATACTTAGAAGGATGTTGAAGTAATCCAGGAGATAGATGATTCGGGCTCACAGTGAAGGCAGTAGTTATCTGGGGAGGGAGCTGTGACTGAGGAGGGACCTCTCAGGGCGCCCCCTGCTAGCAATATGTTTCTTGATTTACCTGTGTGATGACTACATGCATGTACTTTTTTTTTTTTTTTTTTTT
>NW_016107730.1:1311445-1314136 GCF_001604975.1 Cebus imitator | reverse complement strand
CCGGGTTCAGGCAATTCTCCTGCCTCAGCCTCCCGAGCAGCTGGGACTACAGGCACGTGCCACCATGCCCAGCTAATTTTTTGTATTTTTAGTAGAGACGAGGTTTCACCATGTTGACCAGGATGGTCTCGATCTCTTGACCTCATGATCCACCCGCCTCAGCCTCCCAAAGTGCTGGGATTACAGGCTTGAGCCACCGCGCCCGGGCTGCGTGTACTTTTTTTTTTAAGAGAGTCTTGCTCTGTTGCCCAGCCTGGAGTGCAGGGGCATGATCTTGGTTCACTGCAACCTCTGCCTCTCAGGTTCAAGCGATTCTCCCGCCTTGGCCAAGTGATTCTCCTACCTCAGCCTCCGGAGTAGCTGGGATTACAGGTGTGTGCCACCACACCAGGCTAGTTTTTGTATTTTTGGTAGAGATGGGGCTTCACCATGTTGGCCAGGCTGGTCTTGAACGGCTGACCTCAGGTGATCTGCCTGCCTCAGCCTCCCAAAGTGGTGGGATTACAGGAGTGAGCCACCACGCCCAGCCAGATATGTATGTTTTATGCATATTTTTTTCACAATAAAATAATAAATAAAGCAATAACGCGAGGAACCCAGCTATAAATGGCTGAGACAGGCTGGAATCTAATTCTAGCCCTCTTTACCCTGCTAATCCAACCCAAGGCATAGGCCCCAATCCAGCTCACTTACATCATTGTGCTGTAGCTTGGGGCAAACCCTGTCGTCTCTCCCAGCCTCAGTGTTTCATCTGTGAAACCGGGAAACTACTGCCTGGCTCTTTACCTCACTAGGGTGTTGTGAAGCTCACATAGTGCTTTATAAACTGCCAAAAAGTACATGTTATGATTGCTATTTTATTGTATTTTTAAAACAGCTTTCCTGATATATAATTAATGTACAATAAACGGCATATAAAGTGTACAATTTGGCCAGGCGCGGTGGCTCAAGCCTGTAATCCCAGCACTTTGGGAGGCCAAGGCAGATGGATCACGAGGTCAAGAGATCGAGACCATCCTGGTCAACATGGTGAAACCCCGTCTCTACTAAAAATACAAAACATTAGCTGGGCATGGTGGCGCGTGCCTGTAATCTCAGTTACTCAGGAGGTTGAGGCAGGAGAATTGCCTGAACCCAGGAGGCGGAGGCTGCGGTGAGACGAGATCGCGCCATTGCACTCCAGCCTGGGTAACAAGAGTGAAACTCCGTCTCAAAAAAAAAAAAGTGTCAATTTGATTAGTTTTAATACATGCATAGCCAGGCACAGTGGCTCATGCCTGTAATCCCAGCACTTTTGGAGGCCAATGCGGGTGGATCATGAGGTCAGGAGTTCAAGACCAGCCTGGCCAAGATGGTGAAACCCTGTCTCTAGTAAAAATACAAAAATTAGCTGAGCACGGTGACGGGTGCCTGTAATCCCAGTTAGTTAGGAGACTGAGGCAGGAGAATCACTTGAACCTGGGAGGCAGAGGTTGCAGTGAGCTGAGATCGCACCATCATACTCCAGCCGGGGCAACGGAGGGAGACTCTGTCTCAAAAAAACAAAAACAAACAAATAAACAAAAAAACAACAAAAAAAATGTATATACCAGTGAAACCATTACCACAAGCAAGATAATGAACATGTTCTTCACCTCCATGAGTTTCCCTGTACTCCTTTATAATCTACCCCTCACTTCCCTACTGCCATGTTCCCAGGCAGCCACTGTTTTGCTTCCAGGCAATATAGATTAGTTTTCATTTTCAGAATTTTATGTTATTTGAGATGAGATCTCACTACGTTGCTCAGCCTGGAGTGCAGCAGCCTGATCACAACTCACTGCAGCCTCAAACTCCTGGGAACAAGGGATCCTCCCACCTCAGTCTCCCAGGTATTTGGGACTACAGGTGTGTGCCACCACGCCTGACTAATTTTTTTTTTTTGGTAGAAATGAGATCTCACTATGTTGTCCAGGCTGGTCTTGAGCTGGCCTCAAGCGAGTTCAAGCCTCCTCCTGTTACTGCCTCCCATAGTGCTGGGGGATGTCTTATGCCTGTCCTGTGGCTTGTCTTTTAGTTTTCTACTAAACAGTGTCTTTTGAGGAACAAAGGATTTCAATGTTGATGAAGTCAAACTTATTTCTTCTTTTTTATGCTTTTTGTGGCAAATATTGAAATATTGAAAAAAATTTTCAATATTTTTTTCTAGTTGCATTATTTTACCTCTTACACTTAAATATTACTCGTTATTTTTTGTATATGGTATGAGGTAAGGGTCAAGGTTTTTTACATTTATATAAATGTAAAAACATATTTTGGTTGGGCACGGTGGCTCATGCCTATAATCTCAGCACTTTGGGAGGCCAAGGCAGGTGGGTCTCCTGAGGTCAGGAGTTCAAGACCAGCCTGACCAACATGGAGAAACCCTGTCTCTATCTTTTTTTTTTTTTTGAGACGGAGTTTCGCTCTCGTTACCCAGGCCGGAGTGCAATGGCGCGATCTCGGCTCACCGCAACCTCCGCCTCCTGGGTTCAGGCAATTCTCCTGCCTCAGCCTCCTGAGAAGCTGGGATTACAGGCACGCGCCACCATGCCCAGCTAATTTTTTGTATTTTTGGTAGAGACGGGGTCTCACCATGTTGACCAGGATGGTCTCAATCTCTTGACCTCGTGATCCACCAGCCTCGGCCTCCCAAAGTGCTGGGATTACAGG
>NW_016107730.1:1307185-1310540 GCF_001604975.1 Cebus imitator | reverse complement strand
TCCTGCCTCATCCTCCTGAGTAGTTGGGACTGCAGGCACATCACCATGCCTAGAAATTTTTTTTTAAATTTCTTTTAATTTTTTTCTTTTTTTTAAGACAGGGTCTCACTTTGTTACACAGACTAGAGTGCCGTGTCCCAAACATGGCTCACTACAGCCTCAACCTCCCAGGCTCAGGAAGCGATCCTCCTGCCTCAGCTTCCTGAGTAGCTGGAACTACAGGCACACACTACCACACCCAGCCCATTTTTGTATTTGTGGTAGAAACAGGGCTTGGTCATGTTGCCCAGGCTCTTCTGAAACTCCTGAGCTCAGGCGATACTCCCATCTCAGCCTCCCAAAGTACTGGGATTACGGGCATGAGCTACCCACGCTGAGCCCTCATTCTCTACTTACCTCTACTGGGCACCACGGTACTCACCCTCAGCTCAAACGTTATCCCTTTGTGAAGCTGTCTCTAATTCATCTCAGACCCTGGCTGAATCATTCATTTGTCTGGATTTTACACCGCTTTGTCCTCATCTCCCTCACAGGCACACAGAACTTTGAATTACTAGTTAATATCACTTTAAGCGGCCCACTACTTGTTTACACATCTTTCTCCTCTATTTCAAGAAGGAACCATGTTATTTTTTGTCTTTTGAATTAGACTTTTTGAGATAATCATAGATTCATATGCAGTTCTAAGAAATAAATACAAAAAAGATCCCATGTATTCTTTTCCCAGTTTCTCCCAATGGTAACAGCTTTAAAAACTTTAGTGCAATAACACAACCAGAAAATTGACACTGATACAATCCACTGATCTTAGATTTCCCCAGTTTTACATGTATGCCGTGTGTGTGTGTGTGTGTATGTGTGTTTCTGTGTGTGCATTTGTAGTTAAGGATTTTGTTTGTTTTTTTTTGAGACAGAGTTTCACTTTTGTTGCCCAGGCTGGAGTGCAATGGAGCGATCTCTCCTAACCGCACCCTCTACCCCCCGAGTTCAAGCAATTCTCCTGCCTCAGCCTCCCGAGTAGCTGGGATTACAGGCACCTGCCACCACTCCCGGCTAATTTTGTATTTCTAGTGGAGATAGGGTTTCTCCACATTGGTCAGGCTGGTCTTGCACTCCCGACCTCAGGTGATCCGCCTGCCTCGGCCTCCCAAAGTGCTGGGATTACAGGCGTGAGCCACCGCGACTGGCCTATCTTCTTACTATTTAAACTTTAACAGTGACTTAAGGTCATTGGCGTTGGGAATAGACATTTTGAAAGTAACTTAGTAAAGGCAGTTAAGCAAGCTACTTAGGGTATCGTGGGAGCCCAGAAGAAGCACCTAGTCCACTTTTGGAGGAGTGGTGACGGTGAAGGAATGGGGAAGGACATCAGACTATGCCTTGGTCAGGGCCCGCTACTAGCAGCTGCTCAATAACTGTGTTAAACTATGTTGAACCCAATGTTATTTTCCATACTGTCTTATGCAAATCCTCACATCTCTGAATGCTCCATTATTTTCATATTTATTTGACAGGTGGAACATTCAAGGCTAGGAGCCCTTACATGACCCGCAAGAGGTCACGCAGTTAGGAAGTGACAAGAATGAAGTCAGCCCAAGTCCGCTGACTCCAAGCCCAGTGCTCTCTTTCCCTTATGGCAGTACACGGGGCACATATCCTCACTACGCATACCTTAACCCTAGTTGGAACTTTGCCTCCACCCCTCTTCCTGTTTTCTTGGCTGTCTTACAAAGACTTTTCACGCAGCAACTCCACAGAACCGATGGAGCGTGCAACAGCCAACGCTAAGGAACGCAGCCGCCCTGCAGCCGGCAGCCACGCGCTCATCACTCCCCGGCCCAGTGGGCGGCTGAATTGGCGCATGCGCACGCCGGAAGGTTGCAACCCAGAATCCCGGCCCAAGCCAGACAGAAGCGGAACCGGAAGTCGCTGGACGTCTCACGGTTGCTAAGAGACGGAGCTTCCACAAACCGGATAGAGGTTCTCCAGCTTTTCTTCGATTTCTCTGCTTTAGCGTCTAAATCCGGTCAGCATGTCGGATCCCGAAGGCGAGACCTTGCGAAGCACCTTTCCCTCTTACATGGCGGAAGGCGAACGGCTCTACCTGTGCGGGGAATTCTCTAAAGCCGCGCAGAGCTTCAGCAACGTGAGTCGCGCTCTGAACCTACCCATCGCCCCATCGCCCGTCACTTTTTTTTTTTTTGAGATGGAGTTTCGCTCTTGCTGCCCAGGCTGGCGTGCAATGGCGCGATCTCGGCTCACCGCAACCTTCGCCTCCTGGGTTCAAGCGATTCTCTACCTCGGCCTCCCGTGTAGTGGGGATTACAGGCATACGCCACCACGCTCAACTAATTTTTTTTTTTTTTTTTTTTTTTTTTTTTTTTTTGGTTTTTTTTTTTTTTTTTTTTTTTTCTGATTAATCCTGTTTGCTTCAGCAGCAGTCCTCAACTCATCAATGAGTCCACCTTAACCTAGAATAGGACCAGTTTCACTGCAGGTCATGTTGCTACTCCTTAAACATCCTGTGAATGTACACACCTCCAGCCTTTGTACATCTCACTTTTTTTTTTTTTTGGAGATGTGTGCATTTATTTATTTAATTTCTTTCTTTCTTTTTTTTTTGAGGCAGAGTTTCACTCTTGTTGCCCAGGCTGGAGTGCAATGGTGCAATTTCCGCTCACTGCAACCTCCACCTTCCAGGTTCAAACAATTCTCCTGCCTCAGCCTACCAAGTAGCTGGGATTACAGGCATGTACCACCATGCCGGGCTAATTTTGTATTTTTAGTAGAGACGGGGTTTCGCCATGTTGGCCAGGATGGTTTTGAACCCCTGACCTCAGGTGATCCACCCACCTCAGCCTCCCAAAGTGCCGGGATTACAGGCATGAGCCATTGCCCCCTGGCCAATGTGTGCCTTTTTCAGTTGAGGCACTACTTGAGAGGGATGAAGCAGGAGGAGTGGGTGGCCCCAATGCCGGGCCAACCATGGTTCACGGGCTTGCAGGTGATGGAGAACTTGCCCAGGTAGTGACCGATCACCTCCGGCTTGATCTCCACCTGGTCGAAGGTCTTGCCGTTGTAGACGCCCACCGTGCTGCCCACCATCTCAGTCAGGATGATCATGTCCCACCGGTGAGTCTGCGTCTTCACCACTTCTGGCTTCTCCACGGGCGGCACCTCCTTCCTGGCCTTGCAAAGGCGCTTCCGCAGCGAGTCCTGCTTCCGCTGCAGGTCCGGGTTCAGCCATAGCCACTGGTGCACAGTGTACAGCTGCATCAGCTGTTCGTAGGACGTGTCCAGCAGCTGGTCCAGGTCCACACCGTGGTAGGTGTACACTTATTCTTCTGCTCCACCT
>NW_016107730.1:1304495-1306594 GCF_001604975.1 Cebus imitator | reverse complement strand
GGTTCAGGCAATTCTCCTGCCTCAGCCTCCTGAGTAGCTGGGATTACAGGCACGCACCACCATGCCCAGCTAATTTTTTGTATTTTTAGTAGAGACGGGGTTTCACCATGTTGACCAGGATGGTCTCGATCTCTTGACCTCGTGATCCACCCGCCTCAGCCTCCCAAAGTGCTGGGATTACAGGTGTGAGCCACTGCGCCCGGCCAAGGAAACTATTTTTTTAGCAATTGAAAATTTACATATAACAGGATCTTGTTCTATCTCTGAGACTGGAATGTGGTGGTGCAATCACAGCTCACTACAGCCTGAAACTCCTGAGCTCAAGTGATCCCCCCACCTTAGTGTGCCAAGTAGCTGGAAATACAGGCTTACACCACCATGCCTGGGTAATTTTTGTTTGTTTGTAGATATGGGTGTTTGCTGTGTTGCCCTGGCTGGTCTTGAACACCTGGGCTCAAGTAATCCTCCCACTTGGGCCCCTCACAAATTGCTAAGATTATAGGTATGAGCTACAGTGCCCTAAAAAGATGCCTTTATAACCATTTCTTTTGCTACAAATTGCCCACTTCTTATTCCAGAAGGAGTGGTAGGATAACCCTTTAGTCTCAAGACTTCCTCTAAAATCAAGCTTCTGCTGGGCTTGGTGGTGCGTACCTGTAGTCCCCGCTACTCGGGAGGCTGAGGTGGGAGGATCGCTTGAGCCTAGGAGTTCTGGGCTGTAGTGCGCTATGCCTATTGGGTGTCCGCACTAAGTTTGGCATCAATATGGTGACCTCCTGGGAGCAGGGGACCACCAGGTTGCCTAAGGAGAGGTGAACCGGCCCAGGTCGGAAACGGAGCAGGTCAAAACTCCCGTGCTGATCAGTAGTGGGATCACGCCTGTGAATAGCCATTGCACTCCAGCCCGGGCTACATAATGAGACCTGTCTCTTAAAAAAAAAAGCAAACTTCTCAACAGTTCCCCAGAGTAGCTTGTCCCTTTCAGTCACCAACTGCACCCTAATACCAGAAATGACAAGATAAGTGAACAACTGAGTTCAGGAGCCCTGCCCCCACTCATTCTCCTCCTGCTGGATCATGTCCCATCTTGAAGTACCCCTGGCAGAGAAAAAAGAACACCCTGAGGGAGGGTAGCCTTAGATGAGAAGCACTTTCCAGAAAGACAGTAGCTACTTCCTCTTCTTAGAAAAGTAGGAAGGTCTCTTTGTGTAGTTTGCAAGTACAGAAAAATTTAAAAAAAAAAAAAAAAGAAAAACAAGAAGGTCTTAGAAAGGGGTGGGTACCAGGAGGCAGAGGTTGCAGTGAGCCAAGATTGCTGACATTGCATTCCAGCCTGGGCAACAAGAGTGAAACTCATCTCAAAAAAAAGGCCGGGTGGGGTGGCTCAACGCCTGTAATCCCAACACTTTAGGAGGCTGAGGTGGGAGGATCACCTGAGGTCAGGAGTTCAAGACCAGCCTGGCCAACATAGTGAAACCCTGTCTCCACTAAAAATGCAAAAAAAATTATCTGGGTGTGATGGCATGTGCCTGTAGTCCCAGCTACTCGGAAGGCTGAGGCAGGAGAATTGCTTGAACCCGGGACACAGAGGTTGCGGTGAGCAGAGGTTGTGCCATTGCACTCCAGCCTAAGCGACAGAGTAAGACTCCTCCGTCTCAAAAAAAAAAAAAGATCAGGGCGGGGTACAGTGTGATGCCTCAGGAAGGACAGTACAGCACAGACTATGGTAATCATCTCAATCAAAAGAGAAGAGAGGACACTGGGAGTGGGGAAATCACCCTCAACCCCACTTTAGGGTCCAAATCACAGTTTCAGTTTTCCTGGCATTTCCTTTTTTTTATTTTTTAAAGATGGGGTTTCACCATGATGGCCAGGCTGGTCTTGAATTCCTGAACTCAGGTGATCCACCCACCTTGGCCTCCCAAAGTGCTAGGATTACAGGTGTGAGCCACCACACCTGGCCAGCCCAGCTAATTTTTTTGTGTGTTTTGTAAAGATAGAGTTTCACCATGTTGCCCTGGTCTCAATCTCAGGCTGAAGCAATGCATCCACCTCAGCCTGCCAAAGTGCTGGGATTACAGGTGTGAGCCACCACTCCC
>NW_016107730.1:1295326-1304221 GCF_001604975.1 Cebus imitator | reverse complement strand
TTTCACCATGTTGGCCAGGATGGTCTCGATCTCTTGACCTCGTGATCCACCCGCCTCGGCCTCCCAAAGTGCTGGGATTACAGGCGTGAGCCACCGCGCCCGGCTGGCATTTTCATCTTAATCCCTTGATATAGTGATTAGTTCTTTATTAGCTACATAAAAAGAGAAGGCTACTAGAATGGTTAACCCACATGGCAGATTGTCCATTTCTGAATGCTTAGCCTTTGAAATTTGTTCTGCGCATGATGTGTTGCCATTTCAGGTTTGTGGTTGAGTTTGGTGTGCAAAAAATACCCTACAGTTCTATTGCCTGAGGGTACTAGGGGGCTCTCAGACATTGGCAGAAAGTCAGCATATCCACAGAGTAGCATATCCCCACTCTTTGGCCAGTGGCTTCCACATTAGCTGTGCTTCAACCTTGTTCAAGATGAGCCACATGCAGATAATCAAGTTGACTGAGCACAGATTGGAGTTGTGCTACTTAGGAGCCAGAGGCCTGTTTGCTGGCCTGAAGAATCCCCTTAAACCTCTGCAGGAGGGCTTGGGCTGCCGATTCCACTCCAGCTTCTACCTGGCTCTTTGTGGTGGCTGTCAACCTGATTGGTTTCTTTGTCAGGCTCTTCAGCTTCAGAATGGAGACAAGAACTGCCTGGTTGCTCGCTCGAAGTGCTTCCTAAAGATGGGAGACTTGGAGAGATCCCTGAAAGATGCTGAAGCTTCGCTCCAGAGTGACCCAACTTTCTGTAAGGTGACTGCATGAGGGGGAGGGCTCGATCTTGCTTTCACCACCACCATTGCCTGCAGCAGCTTCTGGTTGCACGTAGCTGAAGAACCAGCCAGACCACCTACTGTTTGATGCCATTTTCTCATCCTAGGTCATTGCCTACGTCCCTGCCCCCTGTTTTCCAGCCTTGACCCTCAACCCAGGACCCTTCTGTTCCCCCACATTTGAGTCCTGTAAGGCCTTATCTGTTCACATTGATTTGACTTCCTCCCATTCCAGGGGATTTTACAAAAGGCAGAGACACTATACACCATGGGAGACTTTGAGTTTGCCTTGGTATTCTATCATCGAGGCTACAAGCTGAGGCCTGATCGGGAATTCAAAGTTGGCATTCAGAAAGCCCAGGAAGCCATCAACAACTCAGTGGGAAGTAAGTGACCACAGGGCCTATGCCCTTATTTAGAAAGGTTTTTGGAATCCTTAGGTTGAGGGGAAGGCTGAGGTAGAGCGAGTGAGCAGCCACCACCAGGCCCACAGGGAGTCCCACACCTGGATTTGGCTGCTGCAGTGTTGAGGATTAGGAACTATCCACTGGGAGGACCAGGCCCTGACACACTGCACACTGATCTCTGAGCACTGCAGCCTTGGGTTTTCCTAAAGGCCAGATGAGAGGGGCTGTTTCAAAATAGGCCTGTCTTTAGCCTGGTGTCAAAAGCTAGAACACGGTCCTGAGCCCACCCTTCCATAGTCCCTGGCTTCCTCCCTCACCAAACGTATACCAAGAGCTGGCCTTAGCCATCAGCAATATGGCAGGGGGATAAGGGAGGCAAATGAGAGCAAGTCAGAGCTTGCTCTGTGGGTGGCAGAGCCTGGAAATGGACCGAGTCTCTCCTGCACCCTTGGCCTCCCTTTGTTTGGAAATCTGCCTAACCTTGGGCTACCTGGGGCTGTTATCTCCAAGGAGTTATACCAAACAGCCTGCATCATTTGCCTGCTAGGCTGGCTTAGGGCCAGCTTTGCCACAGCCTCCACCATCCCCCTGCCAAAGGCAGCCATCTCCACATAAAGATATGTGATAGGTCATGCCTGAGGGGGCTGGCCTACCTGAGCTCCAGCTTCTTTCCTTGCAGGTCCTTCTTCCATTAAGCTGGAGAACAAAGGGGACCTCTCCTTCTTAAGCAAGCAGGCTGAGGTAAGGGCCCTCGTTCTGTGGCTGTATCCCTTTAAGGGAAGAGGCTGTGTGTGCCTGAGAAGGGGTCTTGGGAGTCTGGCTGCAACCCAACCAGGCATACTCCATGGTTCTTAGCCCACAGAAAAGTCCTGGAGTTGGAGGAATCTGGGATCATAGACGCTGGGACCATGGCTGGATACGCTGTGCTCTTTGCTGAAGCTCTGTTGGGTATTGCTCCATTTTCTCAGAATATGAAAGCCCAGCAGAAGCCTCAGCCCATGAAACACCTCTTACGCCCCACCAAGGGAGAGTCCAAGCGGAAGGGCTCACTCAAGAGTGAGAAGATTGTCCGCCAGCTTCTGGGGGAGCTCTACGTGGACAAAGAGTACTTGGAGAAGCTCCTATTGGATGAAGGTTTTGGACATTTTGTTGGCATGGGGCCTTGGGGGAAAGGAAACCTGGGCGGATGCTGAATGCATGAGCCGAAGGCAGAATCTGTCATGTAATATTAGCTGACATATACCTATGGACAGGTTTTATTAGCATTCTCATTTTACAGATAAGGAAACTGAGGCGCAGACCAATGGAAACTAAGGTCACATATAGGTAGGCAATGACATGGCTTATGTTTGAATCCAGGAAGTCCAATTTTAGAGCAGTGGTCCTAAGTGCTTATGGTACCCTGGGAGGGAACAACAGAGATTTGGTCTCCTTTCCACCATAGACCCTGAAGAGGCATCCCCTTTGCCTTCAATCTGTACAATGGGCAAAGGAATCCAGCGACAGGTGCTTGAATACGAGGATATTCTAGAATGTTCTGAAATATCATCTAGTCCAAGTTCTCCTTTCATAGATAAGGAAATAGAGACCTTGATTGGGGAGGAACTTTTACAAGGCGACGAACAAGTTCATGGTGGAGTTAACACCAGAGCCCAGGCCTCTGACCTCCAGTCCAGTGTTCTTTTTTTTTTTTTTTTTTTTTTAAGACAGAGTCTTGCTTTGTCGCCTAGGCTGGAGTGCAGTGGCATGAACTCGGCTCACTGCAACCTCTGCCTCCTGGGCTAAAGCAATTCTCCTGCCTCAGCCTCCTTAGTAGCTGAGATTGCAGGTGCCCACCGCCACACCCAGCTAATTTTTTGTATTTTTAGTAGAGATGGCGGTTTCACCATATTGGCCAGGCTGGTTTCAAACTCCTGACCTTGTAATCTGCCTGCCTTGGCCTCCCAAAGTGCTGGGATTACAGGCGTGAGCCACCACGCCCAGCCTAATTTTTTGTATTTTAAGTAGAGATGAGGTTTTACCATGTTGTCCAGGCTGGTTTTGAACTCCAGACCTCAAGTGATCCACTCACCTCGGCCCTCTAAAGTGCTGGGATTACAGGCATGAGCCATTGCACCTGGCCAGTCTAATGCTTCTTTTACCGTACTGCTGCCAGTGACAGGATGCAGGACAGAGCCAAGGTTAATGTCTCTCATAAACATGGGGATCATAGTATTGTCATTAGCTGATAAGCCTGAGCAAGGTCACCTGTGAATCAAATGCCTCTTCTCTAGAATTGGCTTCCCAAGGTCATGTGTGGGGATCCCTGCAGGGGGTGACACAGGAACAGCTTCACTGCTGGCACATCTCTTTGGCAACAGGCCTTAATGCCTCCTATTTTCCAGAGGACCTGCCACAGAAGAAAAGGGTGGCTTGATATGACCCCAAGTGGCCTTGGAGCTTTGCTGCTGGCTGTAACCTCTGGCCAAGCAGTGGACAGGACTTGGGCACCACCCCCTCCAGCTCCCCACATGCACGGGCCCACTGGGTACCTGGGAAATCACTGGGCACTGGCAGCCTGGGCCAGATCATGCATTTAGACTCAGTGTTCTCTGAGGACACAGCTTGAACCGGGGAAGCCCCGAGGCTTCTCAGCGAGCCGTCCATCAGCTGCCCCTTCTGGCTAGCTCCTCCGATCTTGCCATAAGGGGCCCATCCCATGGAATTGCATGAGAGTGGGGCTCTGGCTGCATCCTGGCCTGGATAAACCCACTCTGCCACCATGCGCACTCACATTCCTCTCCGTTTCAACAACTCCTGGCAGAGCTCTTCACAGAGGGCCCTGCAGCAGCTACCGGGAGGCAACAGGAGGCATCTCCCCTAGAGGCCTGTTCTCCTTGACGCCTCCTCACACTCCTTCCCCACAGACCTGATCAAAGGCACCATGAAGGGCGGCCTGACTGTAGAGGACCTCATCATGACTGGCATCAACTACCTGGATACTCACAGCAATTTCTGGAGGCAGCAGAAGCCGATCTACGCCAGGGAGCGGGACCGGAAGTTGATGCAACAGAAATGGCCGCGGGACCACAAACGCAATCCCTCACAGACAGTCCATTACATCCTCAAGAGCCTGGAGGACATTGACTTGTGTGGGTGTTGTTCTCAGAGGGTGGGGCAGGTGCCTCAGTGCCCTATCAGGTGGGGAAGGAGCAACATAGTAGCCTGAGCCCCTGGTCTCTCTGACCTGCAGATGGTGTCTGCAGGGAGAGGAGTTACCCCGTCAGTGAAGAGGAGGCTGCCCTGGCCTCCACAGCACCCCTTTCCTTTCCCAGTGCTCACAAGCGGCAGTGCCGAGGGGAGTCTTCAGAAAGCTGAGAAAGTGCTGAAGAAGGTACTGGAATGGAACAAAGAAGAGGTATCCAACAAGGATGAACTGGTTGGAAACTTGTACAGCTGCATAGGCAATGCCCAGATTGAGCTGGGGCAGATGGCAGCAGCCCTGCAGAGCCACAGAAAGGACCTGGAGATCGCCAAGGAATAGTGAGTGCCCTGGGGCAGGCCACTGCCATGAGCCTACAGAGGAGAGCTGCTGGGGCTATCCGAGGCCCTTGCCAGGGCTGCTGGTGGCTTGACTCCCATTTTCTGCCCTGCATGCCTGGTTAGAGTCTCCTGGAGGTGGGGACCACGTGCCCAGGACTGAGGGTGGGGGCCCCTAGACTGTTAGCTTTCTTGATGCAAAAAGGAGGGTAGTGGCTCAAAATTCCAAAAAGCCACCCAGTGGTCTGGCTCTTAGGTTATGTTTATATTCTTTACGTCATTTTTTTTTTTTCCTTTTTTTTTTTTTTTTTTTTTGGTCTGGTATACTCCCTCAATAGTTCTTGGTGTTACATCATCTTAATAAGCACACGTGAAGCCCCAGACTTGCCAGATGCTGCTAGTGTGGGAACACAGTAATGACCAGACACAAGGGTCATTTCCCTGCAGAGGTCAAGCACAAAGAGACATAGCTAATTCATTGCAATTGTGATAAATTCCATGAAAGAAAAGTACAGAATCCAGTGTGATGAGAAATATATTCCAGGAAGACTTGATGACACTGGGGACACACAGGGCCTGGTGACTGGAAAGGTCCTGAGACTGAGGGGTACTTAAGCTGGAGAGCAAGCATATTGCCAGGGAGAGTGGCCAAGTGGAGGCTGAAGGAAGTGGGCATTGGGTCGGTTCAAGCATGGTCTTGTGAACCAGTGCAGACCCAGGCTGTGGAACTTGCGCCACCCAGCTGTGGGACCTGGGACAAGTCATTTTAGCTCCCTCAGCCTCAGGGTCTCCTCCTCTGTTAGCTGGGCACCCTGTAGGGTGGCAGGGAGGAAGATGCAGAAGTACATGTGCAGAGCTTAGGACAGTACCTGATATCCACAATAGTAGTAACACCAGCTCTTTAGAAATGAGCTCTTCTCAAGACTTGCTGGCTTCCACCCGGAGGTTCCATCACTTTCTCTGCATCCTGGTTCTACCTTTGGGAGTCATTCTTGACTTCCTCCTGGCTGGTTTCTAATCATCTCACCAGTCTTGAACCTCATTGGTCTCCCATCATTTCATTTGCCCTCAGTGCCCAGCTGTCAGCCAACCTGACTCCTGCTGCTTCCCCTGCTTCTGCTGTTTCTCTCCAGCTCCTCCCACAAATCTCCAGAGACACAGGCTGTGAACTCTCCCTCCCCTGCTCACAAGTAGGCCAGGGCCCCTCACTGCCTGCAGGTTAAAGGTTGAGCCCCTTTTCTTGGCCCTCAGGCCCTCTCTGAACCCACCCTTGCCCTCTTATAGCAATCTTCCCTTGGGGTCAAACGTTCCTGAACATTCCTGTCTCCTGCCGTTTCCTCTTCAGTTATCAAGCCCCATATGCTTTCCATTTTCAGCTCATTTCTCACCTGCCTCCACTGGCAGGAATATCCCATATTGGCCATCCCATATTAGAAAAAAACAGCTTTAGGGCCAGACCTGTCTTTGATCCCTGGCTCTGCCACTTAGCATCTATGTGGATTTGATTAAGTTGCTCCTCTCCTCAGTTTCCTCATCTCTAATAAAGATATAATAATGCTAACCTACAGGGATTGTGGGGATTAGATATGATGTATATATATGGTACCTTGGATCTAACCATCTCCCTTGCACAAATGACTTAGGAATCTTTACTTCTCGCCAGACCTCTCTCCTGAGCCTCAGACCTCAGTGTCCAGCAGATTCTAAGACATTTCCATCTGGATGTCCCACAGGAATCCTAAACTTAACATACCCAAATCAGAATCCCGTATCTTCCTCCCAAACTTACTACTCAAGGGTTCCCCATCCTCAAGGATGGCACTGTTGGCTACTCAGTCCCCAAGCCAGAAGCCCAGGAGGCTTCCCAGACACCTCCCTCCACTCACTGTTTTTGCCATGTTGCCCAGGTTGGCCTGGATGACAGGCATGAACCCCCGTGTCTGGCCCCCTCACTGTTCACTCCCAGGGCCGGCCACGTCCTGTCCCATCTGCTTTCTCTGTTTCCCTCCCACAACTCAGTCCAGGCTCACCTCACTTCTTGCCTGTTTCCTCTGACCTGGGCTTCCTGCAGCTCAGCTGGCCTTTCTCTGAAAAGCAACTCCTGTGGTTGGGATGAAGTTTCAATGCCCTGCTCAACACAGGTTGCCCTTCTTCCCCTGACTTCTGGCCTCTCTTGACTTGGCTTTCTCGAGGCCCCCAGGCATTCTGGGCCCCAGCCAGTGCAGAGCTCTATGCATATCCTCCAGCCCCAGGAATGCCTCCCACCCATTCTTCCACATTTCAGTAAAGGTTGAAAAGCTTGCCTCCTAGGCTCAAACAGTCTTCCTGCCTCAGCCTCCTGCATAGCTGGGAATACAGGCATGAGCCACTGTGCCTTTGTTTGTTTTTACACAAGTACTATAATGTCAGGCTCGAAGGCTTGATCCGGAACTGGGTGGGTACTGAGAGCAAAACCTGAACGTTGTCCCCGCAATCCACTTCCCACCACTTCCCAAGATGATCTTTTTGGAATCATCTCTGGCCTTTTTTCAGTGTATTTACCTGCATACTCATGTACATATGTCGGATTTTTAAAACAAAAGCAGTTCCTTGCTATGTTCTTCCTTTTTTAAAAAAAAAAAATGCGTCTTGCTCTCAAAAATAAACAAAGGCCAGGCACAGTGGCTCACACCTATAGTCACAGCACTTTGGGAGGCTTAGGCAGGATTGCCTGAGACCAGGTATTTGAGACCAGCCTGGGCAAATTAGCCAGGTGTAGTTTCTCGAGCTTGTAGACCTAGTTACTCAGGAGGCTGAGGCAGGAGGATCTGTTGAGCCCAAGAGTTTAAGGCTGCAGTGAGCTATGGAGGCCAGGAGTTTGAGACCAGCCTAGGCAACATGGCGAAACCCTGTCTCTATTAAAAATACAAAAATTAGCTGGGCATGGTAGCACGTGCCTGTAGTCCCTGCTACTCAGTGGCTGAGGCATAGGAGTCACTTGAACCCCCGAGGTGGAGTTTGCAGTGACCCAGGATCATGCCACTACACTCCAACCTGGGCAACACAGTGAGACTCTATCTCAAAAAAAGAAGACAAACCCAAACACACACACACACACACACACACACACACACACACACACACTCTCTCTCTCTCTCTCTCTCTCTCTCTCTCTCTCTCTGCCTTTCTTAGAGCACTGATAACATTTAGATTATTTTTTTTGGCTGGGCATGGTGGCTCATGTCTGTAATCCCAGCACTTTGGGAGGCTGAGGTGGGTAGATCATCTGAGGTCAGGAGTTCGAGACCAGCCTTTCCAACATGGTGAAACCTTGTCTCTACTAAAAATACAAAAATTAGCTGGGCGTGGCAGCATGTGCCTGTAATCCCAGCTACTTAGGGGGATAAGGCAGGAGAGCTGCTTGAACCCAGGAGGCGGAGGTTGCAGTGAGCTGAGATCATGCCACTGCACTCCAGCCTGGGCAACAGAGCGAGACTCTATCTAAAAAAAAAAAAAAATTTAGATTATTGTTAATGCTTCGTTTTATACACTATGCTTTAATGACTGTTTTTGTCACATTGTCTTCTTGAGGTAGATTCCTAAAAGCGCAATTGGTGGCTCAAAGGGACATCTTTGCAAGCTGTTGACTGATTACCCTCCAGAAAAGTCCTGATAATGTTCACTCTTGGCCCTAAGGCGCCGGAGAACCTATGTGCCATATTCTTGCCAGTCTGGGCCTTGTCCCTCCAACTGAAACCCTGAGGTTCTGAGGCCAGGGCCCCTGTCTTTGCCTTCCTTCCTATGTCCACAGTGCCTAGAACAGCTGATTTCTAGTAAATGGCTTGTTTCGCTTCTTCCCGACAGTGACCTTCCTGATGCAAAATCGAGAGCCCTTGACAACATTGGCAGAGTTTTTGCCAGAGTTGGGAAATTCCAGCAAGCCATTGACACGTGAGTGATCAAGAATTGCCTCTTCCCCACCTCTGCCGTTAGAACTTCTCACCCTGGCCGGGCGTGGTGGCTCAAGCCTGTAATCCCAGCACTTTGGGAGGCCGAGGCGGGTGGATCACGAGGTCAAGAGATCAAGACCACCCTGGTCAACATGGTGAAACCCCGTCTCTACTAATAAAAAATACAAAACATTAGCTGGGCATGCTGGCGCGTGCCTGTAATCCCAGCTACTCAGGAGGTTGAGGCAGGAGAATTGCCTGAACCCAGGAGG
>NW_016107730.1:1291232-1294187 GCF_001604975.1 Cebus imitator | reverse complement strand
GCAGGTAACAGAATTAGCATGAGTCTTCAGAGGTTCTTCAGGTCCTCTGTCCTTCAGTCAGCAGTCTCGGTCCATTTGCGGAAGAACATTGGTGTTACAGCAGTGGCATTAAATCAGGAACTTGATCCTATAAAGAAACTCTTTGTGGACAAGATTAGAGAATACAAATCTAAGCAACAGAAATCTGGAGGATCTGTTGATGCTGGTCCAGAATATCAGCAAGATCTGGAGAAGGAGCTTTTTAAGCTCAAGCAAATGTTTGGTAAAGGAGACACCTTCATATTTGAAGATCCCAAATTTGAAGTCTTTGATAAATCCCAGGCCTGAAGAAATAAAGTAAAATTAATCTGGTACTTTGTCATGGGTTAGTTATACAACTAGTTAGAAGTTTCCGAATAAACATATAACTCAAAAAAAAAAAAAAAAAAAAAAAGCTTTAGGGAAGAAAAGAAAGTACACTTGGAAGAGACCCAAGTGGGTGCCAAGCAGGACAAGTGCGGTGTTTAACCTTGATCCTAGGACTTTACAGACTGGCCCCTTTCCCATAATTCTTCCCATGGGGTGGGCTGCCTATGTATGCAGTGCCCTCCTTACCCTTGGGAGGTAAGCATGCACAGTGTGTTTAGGAAGTTGTACACATGCCTCTCTGAGGCTTTCTCCCCCTTACCAGTGGCGTGCCTCCAGAAGTCCATGCTCTACCATTTTGTCTCTTAATGTGCATGCCTGGGAAGTTGCTTCTCCCTGCCATCTACATTCAACTAACACTTTAGTGCGACAGGTGTGGACCATCAGGAAATGGCTTCTCTCTGGCCTGGGCTGCCAATTTATCACTTTTATTTTACTTTATTTTATTTTTTTGAGATGGAGTCTCACTCTGTTGCCCAGGCTGGAGTGCCATGGTGTGATCTCGGCTTACTGCAACCTCCACCTCCCAGGTTCAAGCGATTCTCCTGCCTCAGCCTCCCGAGTAGCTGGGACTACAGTCATGTGCCACCACACTCAGCTAATTTTTGTATTTTTAGTAGAGACAGGGTTTCACCATGTTGGCCAGGCTGGCCTTGAACTCCTGACCTCAGGCGACCTGCTTGCCGCGGCCTCCCAAAGTGCTGGGATTAGAGGCATGAGCCACTGTGCCTGGCCAATTTATTACTTTTAGAGAAGCAATGTGATAATTGCCAAACCATCACCTGACATTCCTGGTGAGTCAGGGAGAGCCCTCAGCTGCCCTGCTCATGCCTAACTACCTGTAAGAAATAGAGCAAGATCCTGTCTCAAAAATAAATAATAAGTAAAATAGTCATATGGAGTACTTGTTAGTAATATGAATTACTGGGCATCTCTCCTGGAAATTCTGATTCTACGGGTTTGGATTGGAGCTTAGGAATCCTTTTTAACAACACTCCAACACTCCAGGTAATTTTTACCTTTGGGGAAGTTCAAGAATTGGGGTATCAATTAACCTCTGAGACATCTTCTGAAACGATTCTGTGACTCCATGTGGTTGTGTAGGGGCGCTGGGAACAGTGTCTAAGCTCTTCAGATAGCTTAACTGCTAGAGTTTTTTTTTTTTTAAATGTCAGAGTGGGCCCAGCGCGGTGGCTCACACTTGTAATCCCAGCACTTTTGGAGGCCAAGGCGGGTGGATCAGAAGTTAGGAGATGGAGACCATCCTGGCCAACATGGTGACACCCCGTCTCTACTAAAATATCAAAAACTAGCCAGGCATGGTGGCAGGCTCTTGTAGTCCCAGCTACTCGGAGACTGAAGCAGGAGAATAACTTGAACCCGGGAGGCGGAGGTTGCAGTGAGCTGAGATTGCACCACTGCACTCCAGCCTGGCAACAGAGTGAGATCCATGTCACACATGCACACGCACACACACACACACAGTAAGACTCTGTCCCCGGCTGGGGCTGGAGTGGAGTGGCACGATCATAGCTCACTGCAGCTTCAAATTCCTAGGCTCCAACAATCCTGCCTCCCATAGCTGCTGACTACAGGCACATGCCACCACAGCTGGCTAACTGGCTAATTATTATTATTATTATTTTTTTGTGAGATGGAATTTTGCTCTTGTTGCCTAGGCTGGAGTATAATGGTGAGATATCTGCTCACGGCAACCTCTGCCTCCTGGGTTCAAGTGATTCTTCTGCCTCAGCCTCCCAAGTAGTTGGGATTATAGGCATGCACCATCGTGCCTGGCTAACTTTGTATTTTTTGTAGAGACAGGGTTTCTCTGTGTTGGCCAGGCTGGTCTTGAACTCCTGATCTCAGGTAATCCACCCGCCGTGGCCTTCCAAAGTGCTGGAATTACAGGCATAAGGCGCCTCACCTGGCCAAAAAAATAATCTAAATATTATCAGTGCTCTAAAAAAGGCAATTTGTGTGTATGAGGTGTATGTGTGTATGTGTATGTGAGTTTTTGGTTGTTTTTTTTTGAGACAGAGTCTTGCTGTGTCACCGAGGTTGGAGTGCAGTGGCATGATCTTGGCTCACCGCAACCTCCGCCTCCCGGGTTCAGGCAATTCTCCTGCCTCAACCTCCCAAGTAGCCTGATTTACAGGCACGTGCCACCATGCCCAGCTAATGTTTTGTATTTTTAGTAGAGACAGGATTTCACCATGTTGACCAGGATGGTCTCGATCTCTTGACCTCGTGATCCACCCGCCTCGGCCTCCCAAAGTGCTGGGATTATAGGCTTGAGCCACCACGCCTGGCAGTTTTGTATTTTTAATAGAGACGGGGTTTCACCATGTTGCCCATGCTGGTCTCGAATTCCTGGCCTCCATAGCTCACTGCAGCCTTAAACTCTCGGGCTCAAGGGATCCTCCTGCCTCTGTCTCCTGAGTAACTAAACTAGGTCTGCATCTTTTATTGATCTTGTGATTTTTTCATTCCAATCTTTTTTGTTTGATTTTCTCTTATATATACTTAGTAATTTTTTTTTTTTTTTTT
>NW_016107730.1:1287030-1290862 GCF_001604975.1 Cebus imitator | reverse complement strand
TTTTTGAGACAGGGTCTCACTTTGTCACCCAGGCTGGAGTGCAGTGGCACGATTATAGCTCACTTCAACTTCAACCTCTCAGGCTTAAGTGATCCTCCCGCCTTAGCCTCCCAAGTAGCTGGGCTACAGGTGCACACCACCATGCCCGGCTAATTTTTGTACGTTTTGCAGTGATGCGGTTTTGCCATTTTGCCCGGGCTCGAACTCCTGGGCTCAAGCAGTCCACCTGCCCTAGCTTCCCAAAGTGCTGGCATTGCTGGCATTACAGGCATGAGCCACCATACTTGACAATAATATTCTTAAACATTATTCGTGTGTGCGTACGTGTGTGTGTGTTGAGATGGAGTCTTGCTCTGTTTCTCAGGCTGGAATGCAGTGGCATGATAATGGTTCACTGCAACCTTTGCCTCCCAGGTTCAGGTGATTCTCATGTCTCAGCCTCCCGAAGAGGTGGAATTATAGGCGTTCGCCACCATGCCTGGCTAATTTTTGTATTGTTTTTTTCTTTTTGAGACGGAGTCTCACTCTGTTACCAGGCTGGAGTGCAGTGGCATCATCTCGGCTCACTGCAATCTCTGCCTCCCGGGTTCAAGCAATTCCCCTGCCTCAGCCTCCCAAATAGCTGGGACTACAGGTGCCCATCGACACGGCCGGCTAATTTTTTGTATTTTAGTAGAGGCGGGGTTTTACCACGTTGGCCAGGATGGTGTTGATCTCCTGACCTCATTATCAACCCACCTTGGCCTCCCAAAGTGCTGGGACTACAGGCATGAGTCACTGCACCTGGCCTAATTTTTTTGTTTTTTTTTTTGTTGAGACGGAGTCTTGCTCTGTTGCCAGGCTGGAGCACAGTGGCGCTGTCTCGGCTCACTGCAACCTCTGCCTCCCGGTTTAAGCATTTCTTCTGCCTCAGCCTCCTGAGTAGCTGGGACTACAGGCGCGTGCCAAATGCCCAGCTAATTTTTGTATTTTTAATAGAGACGGGGTTTCACCATGTTGGCCAGATTGGCCTCGCTCTCTTGACCTTGTGATCCGCCTGTCTTGGTCTCCCAAAGTGCCGGGATTGCAGGTGTCAGCCACCACGCCTAGCCTAATTTTTGTATTCTCAGTTGAGTTGGGTTTCGCCATGTTGGCCAGGCTGGTCTCGGACTCTTGACCTCAGGTGATCTGCCTACATTGGCCTCACGAAGTGCTGAGATTAGAGACACGAGCCTCAACTGTTGTATTAAATTCCGCATTCCATAGATGTGGCCCTATTTTTGTGTTACTTCAAATGCTGTTTTTACACATTGTTTTCATCTTTTTAATTTATTATTTGCATCTTATTTATTTTCTTTTTTAGAGATGGTGTTTAACCATGTTGGTCAGGCTGGTCTTGAACCCCTGACCTCATGATCCGCCCGCCTCAGCCTCCCAAAGTGCTGGGGTTATAGGCATGAGTCACCATGCCTGGACTTTTTTTTTTTTAGGCACACTCTCACTTTGTTGCCCAGGCTGGAGTGCAGTGGTGCAATCTTGGCTCACTGCAGCCTCTACCTCTTGGGTTAAAGAGATTTTTCTGCCTCAGCCTGCTGAGTAGCTGGGACTATAGGCACCTGCCGCCATGCCTGGCTAATTTTTGTATTTTTAGTAGAGACAGGGTTTCACTATGTTGGCCAGGCTGGTCCCAAACTCCTGAGCTTAGGTGATCTGCCCACCTCGGCCTCCCAAAGTGCCAGGAGTAGAGACATGAACCACCATGCCAGCCTCAACTGTTATATTAAATTCCACATTCTGTGGATGTTACCAAAACAGTCTCAGTAGTCTTCTTTCCTTTGTTTTTTGTTTTTTTTTGAGATGGAGTCTCACTCTGTCATCCAGGCTGGAGTGCAGTGGCATGTCTCAGCTTACTGCAGTCTCCTCCTCCTGGGTTCAAGCGATTCTCCTGTCTCAGCCTCCAGAGTAGCTGGGACTACAGGTGTGCACCACCAGGCCCAGCTAATTTTTGTGTTTTTAGTAGAGATGGCGTTTCACCAAGCTGGTCAGGCTGGTGTTGAACTCCTGACCTCAAGTGATCTGCCCATTTCGGCCTCCCAAAGTGCTGGGATTACAGGTGAGAGCCACTGCACCTGGCTTAGTAGTCTTAAAATATCTTTATGCTGATTAATTCCATCCTTGTATCTAAAAGAACTGGTAGTTGGAGAATAAGTTTTATTCCATCACCCAGCAGGTAGCCTTGGGATCCTGTGGCCTAGTGTATGGTTTTGGGGCAAGAAGTTAACCCTGGTTATTTATGTCCCCAGCTGGGAAGAAAAGATCCCTCTGGCAAAAACCACCCTGGAGAAGACCTGGCTGTTCCATGAGATTGGCCGTTGCTACCTGGAGCTGGACCAGGCCCGGCAGGCCCAGAATTATGGCGAGAAGTCCCAGCAGTGTGCCGAGGAGGAAGGGGACATTGAGTGGCAACTGAATGCCAGTGTTCTGGTGGCCCAGGCACAAGGTATGGGCTCAGAGATGACCACCCTACCTTTCCCAGCTTTCAGGCCCAGCCTACCCTAGGGCTGGAAGTCCTGTGGACTGAGTTTGCCACCCCAGTGTTTTTCTTCCCAGATCATTCTGAGAGTGGGGATAAACCACTCCATTTTGACCAGCACGTGGTAAGTGCCTACTTTAAGCAAAGCTTGGTTAGGGGTTGGGGCAGCTTGAGCCTACCTCTGCCCTTGAGGAGCTCAGCTGGAGACCCGGACAGCATCATGTCATCCTCAAAACACTGCCCGTGTATTGAGCAGTGTTTCTCCTGCCTTGGTACTTTTTTTTTTTTTTTTGGAGATGGAGCTTTGCTCTTGTTGCCCAGGCTGGAGTGCAATGATGCAATCTTGGCTCACTGCAACCTCCACCTCCCTGGTTCAAGCAATTCTCTGGTCTCAGCCTGCTGAGTAGCTGGGATTACAGGTGCCCACTATCACACCCGGCTAATTTTTGGCATTAAAAAAAATTATTTATTATACTTTAAGTTCTGGGGTACATGTGCAGAACCTGCAGGTTTGTTATATAGGTATACACATGCCATGGTGGTTTGCTGCATCCATCACCCCGTCATCTACATTAGGTATTTCTCCTAATGCTATCCTTTCCCAATCCCCCCATCCCCTGCTATCCCTCCCCTGACCCCACCCCTCAATTTTTGGCTTTTTAAAAAAAATAGATGGAGTCTTACTCTGTCACCCAGGCTGGAGTGCAGCAGTGCGATCTCAGCTCACTACAACCTCTACCTCCCAGGTTCAAGCAATTATCTGCCTCAGTCTCCCAAGTAGCTGGGATTATAGGCTAATTTTTGTATTTTTAGTAGAGGTGGGGTTTCACCATGTTGCCTAGGCTGGTGTTGAACTCCTGACCTCGTGATCCACCCACCTCAGCCTCCCAAAGTGCTGGGATTACAGGCGTGAGCCACTGAGCCCAGCTGCGATGGCCTTTTACAATCTGATTTATGAATACAAGGGCTTCCTTTCCTTATGAGTCCCAAAGCAGTGTTTGGGAGGAAGGTAGATCTTACATATACTCAATTGTAAAAGAAAGCAGTGGTGGCCATGTGTGGTGGCTCACACCTGTAATCCCAGCACTTTGGGAGGCAAGGAGGGCAGATCATGAGGTCAGGAGATCGAGACCATCCTGGCCAACATGGTGAAACCGCATCTCTACTAAAAATACAAAATTTAGCCAGGTGTAGTGGCGGGCGACTGTAATCCCAGCTACTCAGGAGTCTGAGGCTTGAACCCAGGAGGTGGAGTTTGCAGTGAGCCAAGATCATGCCACTGCACTGCAGCCTGGTGACAGAGTGAGATGCCATCTCAAA
>NW_016107730.1:1282909-1285665 GCF_001604975.1 Cebus imitator | reverse complement strand
AGAGACGGGGTTTCACCATGTTGACCAGGATGGTCTCGATCTCTTGACCTCATGATCCACCCGCCTCGGCCTCCCAAAGTGCTGGGATTACAGGCTTGAGCCACCGCACCCGGCTATGTATTTAATTTTTAAAAATGAAGCCAGGCACGGTGGCTTACGCCTGTAATCCCAGTTCTTCGGGAGGCTGAGGCAGGGGTGGATCACAAGGTCAGGAGATGGAGACCATCCTGGCTAACACGGTGAAACACTGTCCTACTAAAATACAAAAAATTAGCAGGGTGTGGTGGCACTTGCCTGTAGTCCCAGCTACTCGGGATGCTGAGGCAGGAGAATCACTTGAACCCAGAAAGGGAAGGTTGCAGTGAGCCAAGATCGTGCCACAGCACTCCAGCCTAGGTGTCAGAGTGAGACTCTGCCTGAAAAAAAAAAAAAAAATGAAGCTCTAAGGACACAAATCAATTTCTCAATCAATCTGTTAATCATTTTATTCCCAGCTCTAGCACTAATTGGCTGCGAGAGCCCAGATGAGCTGCGTTTTCTCTTGGTTCAGATTGTACCTGAGTGGGGCCTGGACTCTAAGACAGCCGAGGTTCCAGCAGCTAGACCATGGATCACATCCAGCCTCCATGCTTTGTTTGCTCTGCAAATCACTTTTGAAAAAAATGAATGACCATTTAAAAGTTATGAATTTCCAGCCAAGTGGTGGCTCACGTCTGTGATCCCAGCACTTTGGGAGGCTGAGGTGGGCAGATCACCTGAGGTCAGGAGAATGAAACCCGTCTCTACTAAAAAAATAAAATTTGCCAGGTGTGGTGGCGCATGCCTGTAATCCCAGCTACTTGGGAGGCTGAGGAAGGGGAATTGCTAGAACTCAGGAGGCGGAGGTTGCAGTGAGCCAAGATCGCACCATTGCATTCCAGCCTAGGCAATAAGATCGAAACTCCATCTCAAAAAAAAAAAAAAGAATTTCTTCTTCTGGAACAACCTGAAGATGGGGCAAGATATGGTTTTCTCCTCCACTCTTAGAGACACATAATGCATACACTAGCCTGCCCACAGTGCCCTTCTCTCACATACCCCTTTGAATGACCTGAAATGCAAGGCCCAGGTTCCTTGGTCCTGGTCCTCAGTGACACAGCCAGGAACACGGTGGAAGGGATGGTGCTGAGCAGCTAACTACAGCTCGTACAAGCTTCTGATGGGCCCTGGCAGTGGGCGGGCAGCCAGAGCTTCCATCATGCACCACACGTTGTCACACTCTACCTGTGCTGTGCCTTCTTCCCTTGTATTCCAGTGAAGCTGAGAGACTTTGAGTCGGCCGTGAACAATTTTGAGAAGGCCTTGGAGAGAGCGAAGCTTGTGCATAACAATGAGGCGCAGCAGGCCATCATCAGCGTGAGCCTTTCCACCCAGCGGGCTTTGGGTGTCAGGATTGGGGTTGGGAGGCCAGGCTCTCAGTTCCGTCTTGGCCTGCTTGGGCAGCCATTCCACAGCTGGTTTGTTGTTGTTGTTTTGAGGCGGAGTCTCACTCTGTTCCCCAGACTGGAGTGTCGTGTCAAAATCTTGGCTCACTGCAAACTCTGCCTCTCGGGTTCCAGCAATTCTCCTGCCTTAGCCTCCTGAGTAGTTGGGACTACAGGCACATGCTACCATGCCCAGCTAATTTTTGTATTTTTAGTAGAGATGGGGTTTCACTATGTTGGTCAGGCTGGTTTCAAACTCCTGACCTCGTGATCTGCCTGCCTCTGCCTCCCAACATGCTGGGATCACGGGTGTGAGCCACCACGCTTGGCCAATTTTTATATTTTTAGTAGAGGCGGGGTTTCACCACGTTGGCCAGGCTGGTCTTGAACTCCTGACCTCAGGTGATCCACCTGCCTCTGCCTCCCAAAAGCGCTGGGATTACAGCCGTGAGCCATCGCGCCCAGCCTCACAGCCATTTATTTATTTATGAGACAAAGGTTTGCTCTTGTTGTCCAGGCTGGAGTGCAATGGTGTGATCTCAGCTCACCGCAACTTCTGCCTCTCGGGTTCCAGTGATTCTCCTGCCTCAGCCTCCTGAGTAGCTGGGATTACAGGCCTGCACCACCATGCCTGGCTAATTTTGTATTTTTAGTAGAGACAGTGTTTCTTCATGTTGGTCAGGCTGGTCTCTAACTCCTGACCTCAGGTGATCTTCTTGCCTCACCCTCCCAAAGTGCTGGGATTACAAGTGTGAGCCACTAAGCCCAGCCTCACAGCTGTTTATTATTCACAAACAACAGAACACACTTTAGGTGGGGTGATGGCTTTGAAGTGTCTGCTGTTGCCATCAGTTTGTATAGTAACTCAGTACACATAGTTTTATTTGAAACAAAAATCAGAAACAAAAGTTTTACGAAATATATTTACCTCTGCTGTATACTCTGCATGCTGATATTTCCTATTCTATTTTCTTATTTTTATTTATTTATTTATTTATTTTTTGAGACAGGGTCTCCCTCCCATTGCTCAGGTCAGAGTGCAGTGGTGCTGTCAGGCTTATTACAGCCTCTACCTCTTGTGCTCAAGTCATCCTCCTGCCTCATTTAAAAATTTTTTTTGCAGAGTTGAGGTCTCACTGTGGTCCTTAGGCTGGTCTTTTTTTTGTTTTGTTTTCTTTTCTCAGGCTGGTCTTGAATTCCTGAGCTCAGGCAACCTACCCTCCTCAGCCTCTCAATGTGCTGGGATTATAGGTGTGAGCCCACTGTGCTTGGCTGTTTTTTTTTTTTTTTTTT
>NW_016107730.1:1279163-1281274 GCF_001604975.1 Cebus imitator | reverse complement strand
TAGAGACAGGGGCCAAGCATGATGGGACCCAGCCTGGGGCCCACCTGTGTTGCTGGGACCTGGCAGCATGGCAAAACCCCATCTCTACAAAAAATAAAAAAAAAAATTAGCCAGGCATGGTGGCATATGGCTATAGTTCTAGCCTATAGCTACTTAGCTGAGGTGGAAGGATCACTTAAGCCTGGGAGGTTGAGCTGCAACAAGCAGTGATCTCACCACTGCACTGCAGCCTGGGTGACAGAGCCAGGCCCTGTCTCTAAATAAATAAGTAAATAAGTAAGTAGAGATGGAGTCTTACTATGTTGGCCAGGCTAGGCTCAAACTCCTGGCCTCAAATGACTCTCCTGACTTGGCCTCCCAAAGTGCTGGGATTACAGGCATAAGCCACTGTGCCTAGTCTTATTTCCTTATTTTCATTTTATTTTTTCTTTTTTTGTTTGTTTTTGAGACAGAGTCTCATTCTGTCGCCTAAGTTGGAGTGCAGTGGCCCTATCTCAGCTCACTGCAACCTCTGCCTCCTGGGTTCAAGTGATTCTTCTGCCTCAGCCTCCTGCGTAGCTGGGACTACAGGCATGTGCCACCACACCCAGCTAATTTTCATATTTTAGTAGAGACAGAGTTTCACCCTATGGCCAGGCTGGTCTTGAACTCTCGACCTCATGATCCACCCGTCTTGGCCTCCCAAAGTGTTGGGATTACACGCTTGAACCACTGTTCCTGGCCTGTTATTTTTACTTTTTATTTTTATTTTTAGACAGAGTGTCTCTCTGTCACACAGGCTGAGTGCAGTGGTGAGATCATAGCTTACTGTAGCCTCGAACTCATGGGCTTAGGCAATCCTCGTACCTTAGCCTCCCATCTAGATGGGACTACAGATGCATGTCACCATCCCTGGCTAATTTTTTATTTTTGTAGAATCAGGGTCTTACTCTGTTATTCAGGCTGGTCTCAAACTCCTAGACTCTAGTGATCCTCCTGCCTTGGCATTCCAAAGTGCTGAGACTGAGCCACTGTACCCAGCCCTCATTTTCTTTTTGCTCAGAGTTTCACTCTGACACCCAGGCTGGAGTGCAGTGGCATGATCTCAGGTCACTGCAACCTCCACCTCCCAGGTTCAAGCAGTTCTCCTGCCTCAGCCTCCTGAGTAGCTGGGATTACAGGAGGGCGCCACCACACTCAGCTAATTTTTTTGTATTTTTAGTAGAGACGGGGTTTCACCATGTTGGGCAGGCTGGTCTTGAACTCCTGACCTCATGATCCACCTGCTTCGGCCTTCCAAAGTGCTGGGATTACAGGCATGAGCCACCGCGTCCGGCCCCCAGCCCTCATTTTCTTTTATCAGCAGTCCCCAACCTTTATGGCACTAGGGACCAGTTTTGTGGAAGACAATTTTTCCATGGACCAGTGGTGGGGGAAATGGTTTTGGGATGAAACTGTTCCGCCTCAGATCATCAGACATTAGATTCTCATGAGGAGCGTGCAACGTAGATCCCTCCCGTGTGCCGTTCACCGTAGGGTTCTCCCTCCTGTGAGAATCTAACGCCACTGCTGACCTGACAGTGGAGCTCAGGCAGTAATGCTCACTGCCGCCCTCTGCTCACCTCCTGCTGTGTGGCCCGGTTCCTAACAGGCCATGGACCAGTCGGTGGCCCAGGGGTTGGGGACCCCTGGTCTAAACTGATGTTAGGACTTGCACTTTGGAAAATATTACCTCCTCCAGGAGACAAAAAAAATCCAGTGTGATTCCTCATTCTCTTGCCTAAACCCTTTATTGCTTCCTGGATGCCTCTGGTCCTGGCTTTTTCCCACAGGGGAAGGAAGGCACTGGGTGAGCTCTCCCCGTGGGCCTCTGCAGCCTTCCTGCCGGGCAGGTCCCAGCCCCCACCACCTTGCGTTCCAGCTCCAGCCAATACCAGCTTTCTGTCTTCCTAAACAGGCTTTCTTTTTTCTTTTCTTTCTTTTTTTTTTTGAGACAAGGTCTTTTTCTGTCACCCAGGCTAGATTGCAGTGTTGTGACCACAGCTCACTGCAGCCTTGATCTCTGGGCTCAAGAGATAAGAATCTGGGACTACAGATGTGGCCCACCATGCCTGGCTGATATTTTCTTTTTT
>NW_016107730.1:1276429-1278963 GCF_001604975.1 Cebus imitator | reverse complement strand
GGGGTTTCACCGTGTTGACCAGGATGGTCTCGATCTCTTGACCTCGTGATCCACCCGCCTCGGCCTCCCAAAGTGCTGGGATTACAGGCATGAGCCACCGCGCCCGGCCTTCATTTTTATTTTTTGTAGAGATGAGCTCTCACTATACTGCCCAGGCTGGTCTTGAGCTCCCGGGCTCAAGTGATCCTCCTGTCTCACCTTTTAAAGTGTTGGGATTACAGGCGTGAGCCACCACACCCCGCCTGAACAGCTTTCTTACGCCTTATAACATATGCTGTTATCTCCACCTGGAATGTTCTAACCTTCCCTTGCGACCTTCTTCACCTGGCTAACCCCCATTCAGCCTTTAGGTGTCAGCATAGATGTCCCCTCTTCAAGACGGCCTTCTGTGACCCCTGAGTCTGGGTGAGGAGCCCTCTTATCTGGCTTTCACAGCCTCGCTATGTTCCCCCTCAAAGTCCACGTTGTGCACTTATAAGTGCCTAGACTTCCATTGTTCAAGGAGGCAGCTGCTGGCCACATGTGGCTACTTAGAGTAAAGTAAGTTAAACGGAGGCTGAGCACGGTGACTCACGCCTGTAATGCCAGTACTTTGGGAAGCCAAGGTGGGCAGATCACTTGAGGTTAGGAGTTCGAGACAAGCCAGGCCAATGTGGCGAAACTCTGTCTCTACTAAAAATACAAAAAATTAGCTGGATGTGGTGGCACATGGCTGTAGTCTCAGCTACTCAGGAAGCTGAGGCAGAAGAATCGCTTGAACCCAGGAGGCAGAAGTTGCAGTGAGCCGACATCACGTCACTGTACTCCAGTCTTGGAGTACAGTGAGACTCTGTCTCAAAAAAAAAAAAAAATGGAAAAAAGTAAATAGGGCCAGGCTCGGTGGCTCATGCCTGTAATTCCAGCACTTCAGAGGGCTGAGGGAGCAGATCACCTGAGGTCAGGAGTTTGAGCCAGCCTGACCAACGTGGTGAAACCCTGTCTCTACTGAAAATACAAATATTGGTTGGGTGAGGGCGGTTCAAAAAGAAAAGGATAAATAAAATAAAAAATACAAACACAAATATTCGCTGAGTGTGGTGGCATGTGCCTGTAATCCCAGCTACTAAGGAGGCTGAGGCAGGAGAATTGCTTGAACTTGGGAGGTGGAGGTTACACTGAACCAAGATTGTGCCACTGCACTCCAGCCTGGGTGACAGAGTGAGACTTCGTCTAAAAAAAATAAAATAATAAAATGTAAAATTCTCAGCCACAGTAGCCACATTTCAAGTCATTAATAGCCACATTGGCCTATGGGTACTACATAATACAGATCTAGAATATTCCCATTGTCACAGAAATGTCTTTTGAATAGTGCTGGCCTAGACTGTGTCAGGAGGCAGAGACCAGGGGTGAAACCAGGGAGGAGCTCGGAGGTGCTCTGGGCTCCCCACCCCACCCACTCCCAGTGCATCCAGGTAGCTGCGCAAGCTCAGTGAAGTCCACACACCGACCTCACAGATGCACACACTCCCAGGCCTCTTCCTTCCGCTCCTGACCAGGTGGCTTCCTAAGCCCTTTCCACAGCCAAATTCCAGAGCACCCCTGGCTCACAGCTAGAGTGCAGGAAATATCTGCTGGAGTGAAGTAAATGGGGCCCATGTCTTCGGGGAGCTTGTGCCATGGCTGAAAGAAGCCAGATTGCATAACTTGTGGGCAGCAAAGGGGCATGGCCTCAGGGACCAGCCTGGGGTCTGCAGGCACTGGGGAAAGGGAGCAGGGACCCTGAGAAGTGAAAGCTCAGGGTGCTCCCAGTTAGAGGAAGACCTCATGCTGTACTCTGAAGGACAAGGATAGAGTTGGCCCTGCTGAGGAGGAGCAAGTACACTAAAGACGTGGGAGGCTGGTGGCCAGCGCTCAGGGCCGAAGAGAGAGCCTGGCCTGGGTCCAAGAGATGGGGGGTTCCTGATGGTGGGGGTGGGCTGTTCCAAGCCCCAGACAGTCAGCACATCAGCCTGGACTTGAAGGGCTGTGGACAGCAGAGAAGTAACCTGATCTCTGTGCTTTGGGAGGCAGGTTCATGGTGACCTGTTTGTGAGGACTGTGGTGAGGCTAATGCTGCCCTCTCATGGCAGAAAAAACATGCCCAAGAGAGCGCAGCAGGCACAGTCTATCCTCAGGCCCAGGGAAGCCCAGACCTGTCACATTGTCGTCCTCGTCATATACACCATGCTCCCAGCTCTGGCTTCCAGAGGAAGAGCACCCACCTCACTGAAGCTCTGCCAGACGCGCCATGCGCCACATACTTTGACTCTTCCATGTGATTGTCCTGTAGACGGAGCATGGCAGTTCTGTTCAGGAAATATTCACCGAGTGTAGACTGGCTCCAGGCTGCCAAGCCCAAAGGTGTACGGTCATGGGCCTGGCCTGCAAGATTACAGCAAAAAGGCTGGACACAGTGGCTCACACCTGTCATCCCAGCACTTTGGGAGGCTGAGGGCGGGAGGACCCTTTGGGTCCAGGAGTTCTAGACTAGCCTGAGCAACATAGCAAGACCC
>NW_016107730.1:1263524-1276091 GCF_001604975.1 Cebus imitator | reverse complement strand
TTTTTTTAAGATGGAGTTTCGCTCTTGTTGCCCAGGCTGGAGTGCAATGGCGCAATCTCGGCTCACTGCAACCTTCGCCTCCTGGGTTCAAGCAATTCTGCCTCAGCCTCCCAAGTAGCTGGGACTACAGGCATGTGCCACCATGCCCAGCTAATTTTTGTATTCTTAGTAGAGACGGCGTTTCACCGTGTTGACCTGGATGGTCTCGATCTCGACCTCGTGATCCACCCGCCTCGACCTCCCAAAGTGCTGGGATTACAGGCGTGAGCCACCGCGCCTGGCTGACCCTGTCTCTTAAAAAAAAAAAAATTACAAAGTTCAAACCCTGGTTCATAACCAGCGCCATTGGGGGCTAGGGGAATTCAGAGTGAGAGAGCCCCAGCTGGGAGGCAGAGCTGCAGGGTTTCCCAGCAAGGAGGATTTGCGGTCACCTTGAACGCTAGGCAGTGGTTTGAAGAGTTAGGGGCAGAGAGAAGGTACCTGTGACCCTCAGTGACTCCTCATGGGACCAGGCCCCTGACCCCTCACCCTCCTGGATTGGCAGCCCCAGGCAGGAAGGCTCACAGGGAGAGAGTGCATCCAGACCCTGGAGCTGCTTGGTAGACGACACTGCGAGTAGCTGGTGCCGTCAGTGCCACCCACAGGCCTGCTGTGAGCAGGAAGCCAAGACCTGCCCTGAGAGCTCACAGGCTGAGCTCCAGGCCCCTATGGATTGCTCACTTGAGTTGGGGAAACTGCAGACATCCTGGAAGGCCCCGTTAAAGGCAGGCCAGCCCCAGCCTGTCACCTTGGTGTGTTTCTGGGTCCCTTCAATGCTGCCATGCTGAGTGTTTGCAGGTTTGGATTGTCTTTTTGCATTGACAGAAGCCTAAAGCAGCTTTAGGTAGTTTATCTAAAGGTAGAAATGCGTAGATAGACACAGCTCCCAATACATGCCTAAGCCCAAGAGAAATGTGTTTGATGGACTCACAGTCGTGAATCTCTCAGACACAATTTGGCATGGATCCTTCTGAGTAAGTGCAGATTAACCTGAGGGTAGGGGTTGTTGGAGGGGCCAGAGGGAAACCAAGGCTGGTAGGTATCCACCAGAGCCCTGCCTTCTGAGATTGATCTGCATGGGGAAAATTAATGGTGTAGGTGCCAAACACAGGGGTTAAGCTCCCTCTACCATCCACAGGCCTTGGACGATGCCAACAAGGGTATCATTGGAGAACTGAGGAAAGCCAACTACATGGAGAATCTCAAAGAAAAGAGAGAGGCAGGTGAGTTCCTGGAAAGACAACTTTAGCATTCTCCCTCTGCTTTCTCTTCTGTTAGTGCTAGACACACACGACAGCAGCTCCCCAGTCAGGGTTTGGCACTGCCCACCACACATTCTGATTTCAGTGTCACCGGCAGCCCCAGCCTGTCTCTGGGGCAGTAGAGGGTGGGATTCAGCTCACCATGGGCTGGACTGTCTGATCTGAGAGCCCACTCATTTCTCTTTTTAACTGATTCATCAAATATTTGTTGAGCACTTGTCATGTACCTGGAAGGAGTCTGATTCTGGGGAGACAGAGGCCCACCCTTGCCCTGGAGGAGCCCATGGCCCTTTGGCAAGGCTGACCAGTGGAGTTTCAGCTGCTGGGCTCCTGCATGCAAGGGCGGCAGCGAGGTGGAGGTGTGCTGCCATGAGGGTACGTGCAACGGGGCATGGGCTCCTCTCGGGAGGCAGGGGAGGCTTTGACGAGGAAGAATCATCTACCTTCAGGTGGGGCACAGTGGCTCAACACCTGTAATCCCAGCACTTTGGGAGGCCGAGGTGGGCGGATCATGAGGTCAAGAGATTGAGACTATCCTGACCAACACAGTGAAACCCCATCTCTACTAAAAATACAAAAATTAGCTGGGCATGGTGACGTGCACCTGTAGTCCCAGCTTCTCCAAAAGCTGAGGCAGGAGAATCGCTTGAACCAGGGAGGTGGAGGTTGCAGTGAGCCAAGATCATGCCATTGCACTCCAGCCTGGTGACGGAGCAAGACTCCATATCAAAAAAAAAAAAAAAAAAAAAAAAAAAAAAGAATCATCTACCTCCAACTCCAAAAGACGCCCAGAAGTTTTCCGGGAGAGAGGTGGGAGAGGAAAGGCATTTCCAGCAGGGAACAGCAGGGCCAAAGGCACAGAGACAATAACAGTAGCTATACTCTTGGGGCTCTCACTGCGTGCCAGGCACTGGTTTAAGCAGCAGACAGGAATGATCTTGTTGGGTCCTTACCACCCTAGGAGATGGCGGTGCTGTGGGGGAAAGGGAGGCTGAGTGAGGTGGGTGCTGTGCCGGGGTCATGTAGCTAGGGAGGGGTGACTCAGTGCCCCACTCTTCCTGCCTACGGCGCTGCTCTCGGGCCAGCAGTGTGACAAGCAGGTGCAGAGGCTGCCTGACAGCTGTGTCTTACCACATTCTTTCTCACAAGGCTTCCAGGGAGTAGAGGCCTTTGGCCCCTGCCTTCGGGCTTTCCTTTCCTGTAGGGAGGGAGGGAGAGAAGGAGAAGCAGAAGATGGCTGAGCGGCCCTGCCCCACTGGACAAGGGCCTAGAGGAGCAGGGATGTTAAAAGCAGTAGCCAACCTCCATTCGTGCTTCCTGCAGGCCAGGCATTCTTCCAAAGGAAGAATGTGCATACTTCCTGTATGCACAGACATCCTCTGCGTGCAGAAACACTACGAAGGAAGTGTGATTAGCTTGATTTTACGGAGGACATGGAGGCAAAGGAGTTAGAGGCATACAGTGGTTTTCAGTCTTGGGCAGTCTGGCTCTAGAACCCATGCTTTGGCCATAGTGCCACACTGTTTCTAGTGACACAGCCTTTTCCTGCCCCAGTCTGTGGTACTCTCACTCCAGCCAGACTGCAGTCAATGGAGCCAGGGTTGGGGGCCCAGGAGGACACAGCCCAGGCTGAAATCCTTTGTGGTCCAGGCAGGGACATGGGAGGTTTCTGGGTATCTGAGCAGCCAGATGACAGCCCTCCCTCGCTTCCTCCCTTCCACCTTTCCTTCCTTCCTTTTGAGACGCACTCTGTCTCTGTCACTCAGGCTGGAGTGCAGTGGCGCCATCTCAGCTGACTCCAACCTTCGCCTCCCAGGTTCAAGCGATTCTCCTGCCCCAGCCTCCTGAGTAGCTGAGACTATGGGAGAGTGCCACCATGCCCAGCTAATTTTTCTATTTTCAGTAGAGACAGGGTTTCACCATGTTGGCCAGGATGGTCTCGATCTCTTGACCTCCTTATCCGCCCACCTCAGCCTCCCAAAATGCTGGGATTACAGGTGTGAGCCATCGTGCCCGGCAACAGCCCTTTATTATTCAGCACTTGCTCTGTGGTGGCTGGACCCCCTCAGAGGGGCTCTGTCTCCGCCCCCACGTGCTCTTTGAGCTGCTCTGAGAAGCCACAGGAGCAGCAGCTGCTCGGCAGGGAAGCAGCAGACTCCCGAGTCTCCCCCACCCTGACCTGCGTCCCTGCACCTGCAGAATTGCCAGGCACTTCCCTTTCACAACAGCAGGTGGCAGCATTGCATCTGTTTTCACCTCCAAAGTGCTGTGACCCCTGAGACCCAAGACCCTCTGCGGGCTCCTTAGTAACTAGTAGTTTCCAGGAAGATAATGTAAGGGAGATGCAGAAGGGGATGTGACTTTTCTCCATACCTGATAAAAAACATTTAGGAGTGCCGGGCGCGGTGGCTCAAGCCTGTAATCCCAGCACTTTGGGAGGCCAAGGCGGGTGGATCACGAGGTCAGGAGATCGAGACCATCCTGGTCAACATGGTGAAACCCCATCTCTACTAAAAATACAAAAAAAACATTAGCTGGGCATGGTGGCGTGTGCCTGTAATCCCAGCTACTGAGGAGGTTGAGGCAGGAGAATTGCCTGAACCCAGGAGGTGGAGGTTGCGGTGAGCCGAGATCGCGCCATTGCACTCCAGCCTGGGTAACAAGAGTGAAACTCCGTCTCAAAAAAAAAAAAAAATGATGCTGGAGAAAACCCTGCTGTCATTTGCCAGCACCTATGCTATTTCTTGTAGGGAAAAGAGAAGATGCTCTGGGGTCAGACTGTCCAGGGTTCAAATTGTCTCTGCCATTTGTCACTTGCAGTGTCTGTGTGATTTTCTTTTTTTTTTCTGAGACGGAGTCTCGCTCTGTCACCCAATCTCCACTCACTGCAACCTCTGCTGCCAAGTTCAAATAATTCTCCTGCCTCAGCCTCCTGAGTAGCTGGGATTACAGGTGGCCACCACCATGTCCAGCTCGATTTTTATATTGTTAGAGAGACAGGGTTTCACCATGTTGACTATGCTAGTCTCGAAGTCTCGAACTCCTGACCTTGGGTGATCCTACCTCAGCCTCCCACAGTGCTGGGATTACAGGGGGTGAGTCACCACACCTTTTTTTTTTTTTTTTTTTTGGAAATGGAGTCTCCCTCTGTCACCCAGGCTGCAGTGCAGTGGCACGATCTCTGCTCATTACAGCCTCTGCCTTCCAGGTTCAAGTGATTCTCCTGCCTCAGCCTCCTGAGTAGTGGGGACTACAGGATCCCGCCACCGTGCCTGGCTAATTTGTTTTTTTTTTTTTTTTGATACAGAGTTTTGCTCTTGTTGCCCAGGATGGAGTGCAATGGCACAATCTTGGCTCTCTGCAACCCCCACCTCCCAGGTTCAAGTGATTCTCCTGCCTCAGCCTCCCGAGTAGCTGGGATTATGGGTGCCTGCCACCATGCCAAGCTTATTTTTATTTTATTTTTGAGATGGAGTTTTGCTTATTGCCCAGGCTGGAGTGCAGTGACACAATCTCGGCTCACTGCACCCTCTGCCTCCCAGGATCAAGTGATTCTCCTGCTTCAGCCTCCCAAGTAGCTGGGATTAAAGACATGTGCCACCACACCCAGCTAATTTTGTATTTTTAGTAGAGACAGGGTTTCTCCATGTTGGTCAGGCTGGTCTTGAACTCCCGACCTCAGGTGATCCACCACCTCAGCCTCCCAAAGTGTTGGGATTACAGGCATGAGCCACTGCGCCCGGCCTATTTTTGTATTTTTAGTAGAGTCAGGGTTTCACCTTTTGGCCAGGCTGGTCTCAAACTCCTGACCTCAAGTGATCTACCCGCCTTGGCCTCCCAAGGAGATGGGATTACAGGCGTGAGCCACAGTGCCTGGCTGTGTAATTTCTTTTCTATCTATCAGTCTCAGGTCCCTTGACTGCAAACTCAAATCAACGACACTGCGTATTTTCAAGATGACCAGATGGGATAAGCTATACAGTCCTCACATGATGCGTAGGATGGAGCTGGGCTCAGTCAATGATGGTTCCCTTTCTCTGCTTTTGGAAAGATGTGCTGTCACACCAATTTAAAGAGCTGGTGAGAACAGTCATTTTCGGGGCCTTTCCCTCATCTGCTTCTCAAAAGCACAGGCCTCCACAGAAATGAACAGTTTCTTTCTTTTTTTCTTTTTTGGAGACAGGTCTCACTCTGTCACCCAGGCTGGAGTGCAGTGGCTCGATTTTGGCTCACTACAGCCACAACCTCCTGGGCTCCAGGGATTCTTCTGCCTTAGCCTCTGGGTAGCTGGAACTACAGGCACGCCTTGCTTATTTTTAAATTTTTAGTACAGACAGGGTCTCACTGTGTCACCCATGCTGGTCTGGAACTCCTGGCCTCTAGGGATCCACCTGCCTCAGCCTCCCAAAGTGCTGAGATTACAGGTGTGAGCCACTGCCCCTGGCCTGACATGAATAAACTTTTATGTTTCTTCCCTCCTTTCTCTTGTTTTTCAGAACCTTCACTGTATGAAGATAGAATAGTAATATCAACGGAGGACAGGAAGAGAGAGAGAGATGAGCCTGAGAAGGTGGTACAGCAGTGGGACCATTTTCAGGATGAGAAAGAGACGGATGAGGACAATGAGGCTTTTGCTCTGCAGAGCACAGCAAGCGGACAGCAGAGAGTGGAAGCAGGAAAAGCCAGGAGCAATTTGGGAGAAGTTGCCAAGGGCCTGTCAGGAGAATTAGACACGAGATCAGAAGAAACAGGCAGGAAGCTACTAGAAGCTGACAGAAGAGAATCAAGAGAAATTTACAGGAGGACTTCAGGAGAATTAGACCAAAGACTCTTAGGAGAATTCAGCAGACAGGAACCAGAAGGACTAAAGGAACTTTCAGAAGTTGGCAGAAGAGAGCCAGAACTGGGAAAAACACAATTGGGAGAAATAGGAGAAATGAAAAAAAACAGAAAATGAGATGAAAAAAGGAATATGAATGAAGCCATCGGTAGGGATGAGGATCAGGAAGTTGGTGTCCAGAGGGCTCATCGGATCTGATTAAACTGGATTTTCAAGCGATTTTTCTGTAATAGGAAAAATAAGGGTTTCACTTCTGCTGCTTTCTGTCACTGTTTTACCATTAAATAAGTGTCTTTCACTCTTGCAAACCCTGAGTCTGTCACTTTGCCTCTTCACCCCCACCCATTCTCAGAAGAGCCTCCTGGAAGAATCGAGAAAGGTGCTAAGAAGAAAGGGTTTCAGGAGGGTGAGCTTCAGGGAATGATAAGTCACAGGGAGGAGGAGAGGGGAAGGCCTGTGGCTTGCTTCAGACACAGTGGTGCTTCCCCGACACCGACGACTGGCTGAGTCCCTCCAGAGCTCAGGACACTGGGACGCTTTATAGATGGAACAACGGTGGGGTGGTCCCAGCTATCCAGGTGGGAGAATGCCCCAAGTCAGAACCAAGCGAATGCGGAGGCTGAGGCCAAAGAATAGGGCAGTAGCCTGGGAGTCGGAAGGGCAGGCAGACTCCGCCTCTGACACCTCTGGGTGGCACAGTCAGGTCAATCAGGCTCTCCAAGCTTGCCTGCCTGAATAATGGGATGCTTGCCTCGGGGGTTGCTGCGAAGACTGAGTGCTTAGCACAGCACCCGGTACACAGGAAACTCAAAAGTCCAACTGAGCTCCCAGTGGCTTCACAGAGGACGTGGCATCTCAGAGGATGTTAGGGTTTCACTCCGTTACTTAACTGCCACTTTGGCTACTGCCATCCTGGTCTGTCTCCACAACTCCTAGAAGGAAGGGTAGGGGCTGAGACTGACTTTCGGCTGGCACAGGGCCCGGACGAGTGAGGCCAGTGAGCCATTTCAGATGCAGAGTTTACGGTGGTGCCAGCAACCTGCGTGATAATATTTTAATCCAATATGGTAAAAAAAATTTTAATTAATGCCAAAGTCCACGATGAATAAAATATCAAAAATTAAGGACAGGATCCGACCTTGCACGACCCTGCCTCACTCACTTCCTGCTAATCCACGGGAGCGGGGAGGGTGACTGAGTTACCCCTCAACACGCGAAAGAAGGAAGCGGCAGCCCAGTTGGCGGTCACAGTGGGTGGGTGCGCGCGGGGGCGAAGGCGCGCGCAGGGGCGAAGGCGCGCGCAGGGGCGAAGGCGCGCGCAGGGGCGAAGGCGCGCGCAGGGGCGAAGGCGCGCGCAGGGGCGGGACCGGGGGGGGGCGTGGGCGCGCAAGGGGCGGGGCCCGCCGGAGCTCTCGCGCGCGGCGGGAGTTTGGGGGTTTCGATTCGCGGCGCATGCGCGCAGAAGGGCCGACCCGCTCCGCCCCCCCGGGCTATGTAAAGCGGCGGGGCTTGGGTCGCGCCACAGCCGGACTGCCGCGTCCCTCCGCGCAGGCGGGCGGCTCCGGAGCGCTGGTGCCGGCAGAGGCGGCGACGTTGGCGCCCCTCCTCATCATGGTGAGCGGCCGGGCGGGGCCGGGCACGGGGTAGGACCGGGGCGGGAAACGAGTGTCGGCGCCCGTCTTGCAAACCAGGACCCTGGGCTTCCGGCTCGACTGCCAGTTTTCTTGGTACTCAGGGAAGCCCTGAGGTCGGTGAGAAGCGGGGTTACTTGTGGGGGGCCGGAGAGGCCGTTGGGGAGGGAAACGGTGGCGTTTCTGAGGAGGGAACTCGGAACCGAAGAAGCTGCTGCGCCCCTGGGAGCCCCAGCTGGCGGGTGGGCCTGGGCCAGGGGCCGCGGGAGCCCGGGAGCTGCTCCCGACCCCGCGCAGTCCCGCGCTGGGGCAGCCGTTTCGCGCCCGCATCCTGGGCCACGTCTCTTTAAGCGGAACGGCTGCCCCGCGCCCGGGTGCGCGCGGGAGGCGGAGCCAGTTCAGAGGAGGAGACGCTTTGCAGTAAACGCTGTTGTCTCTGTGGCTTCTAGCAGACAGGAAAACAAGTGGCTCCGAGAGGGGCTGCTGACACACAGCACGGTGGCGGGCAGAGCTGGACCCGATTGCAGGTGCCCTGTGCCGCCCTGGCCTGGGCAGGCACAAAGACCACGACTTTGTGGGGCCGGGAGGGGGCAGAGGAGGAGATGGCAGCCTCGGTGAAAGAGGGCCTTTGTCCAGAGCTCTCCTGCCCTGCCCCCTACCAGCCCTTCTGTGGGACCATTGTCCCCGCAACCCAGACAAGAGAGTATTATCTGTTGCGGCCATTGTTGGGGGAAGGGAGGCAGTCTTGGGGTAACCCTTCTCCACTCCCCGCCCTTCTCTGTGCACTCAGCCGGGGCAGCTGTGGCTTGGCCCAGACACAGAGACCCCCTCCAAAGAGGACGTCCTTAGTAGGTGCCAAGCATATAAGAGCGAGGCCAGTCCCAGAACCGCAGGCTCCCGGCGCGCCCTGCATGCCTCCAGCACGTTTTCCATTCCAAGGTGGCAGCAATGGGGAGAGCGCGCGCTTAGGAGAGCTTCAGACAGGCTTGCCTCTCCCTTCTCCACGACCAGAAGCGGACAGGTGCTCCTGGGAAAGGGACAAAGGTCCAGCACTGCCTCGCTTGGGAAGGCGTCCACAACCAGGCCAAGGGACTAGGGGTGTGAGGCTGGCGGGGAGCCCGCGAAGGACCTGGGCTGACATCTCTTCCCCTCCTTACACAGAACAGAGGCTTCTCCCGAAAAAGCCACACGTTCCTGCCCAAGATCTTCTTTCGCAAGATGTCATCCTCAGGGGCCAAGGACAAGCCCGAGCTGCAGTTTCCCTTCCTTCAGGATGAGGACACCGTGGCCACGCTGCAAGAGTGCAAGACACTCTTCATCTTGCGCGGCCTGCCAGGAAGCGGCAAGTCCACGCTGGCACGGGTCATCGTGGACAAGTACCGTGATGGCACCAAGATGGTGTCGGCTGATGCTTACAAGATCACCCCCGGCGCTCGAGGGGCCTTCTCCGAGGAGTACAAGCGGCTCGATGAGGACCTGGCTGCCTACTGCCGCCGCCGGGACATCAGAATTCTTGTGCTAGATGACACCAACCACGAGCGGGAACGGCTGGAGCAGCTCTTTGAAATGGCCGACCAGTACCAGTACCAGGTGGTGCTGGTGGAGCCCAAGACGGCGTGGCGGCTGGACTGTGCCCAGCTCAAGGAGAAGAACCAGTGGCAGCTGTCGGCCGATGACCTGAAGAAGCTGAAGCCTGGGCTGGAGAAGGACTTCCTGCCACTCTACTTCGGCTGGTTCCTGACCAAGAAGAGCTCCGACATGCTCCGAAAAGTGGGCCAGGTCTTCCAGGAAGAGCTGGGGAACCACAAGGCCTTCAAGAAGGAGTTGCGACACTGTAGGTGGCGGGGTCGGCCCTTAATCATAAGCCCACCTTGCTGGGCACAGGGCTCTGTGGGCATAGGGCCATCATTGTACTCAGAGGATGAGGCAGGAAGCACAGGAGGCAGAGGGAGGCTCACCGGGAGGGGGCGGGGCAACGGGGCGTCCCAGTGGTGGCCTTGGGGAGTTGGCAGCACAGTGGGGCTTCCCAGAGGGCCCTTCCTCCCACCACACCTTTCCTTCTGGGACTCTTCTCTCCACCTCCGTCCTCACAGCCTGGAGCTAGACCACTGTCTTGTCTTGGAGGTGGGAAAAACAAATTACTGTATAACAGGAGTTACGTCCTCTTCTAACTTAACCTTGGAGAATCCAGCCCAGTGTTTTCCAACTCATTTTCAGCAGCAGAATTGTGTCCCCCCTCCTCCCAAATAATGACATGAAATATTGTGGCTTAGGTTTGTGGCACGTTACAGCTTCAGAGGACATGAGTCTCACACCTACACCAAAAGCCCTGTCTTCAGATGGGAACACAGGCCCAGGAGGGATGTGGGATTTAAGGGCTGGAAACCTGGACTCTGGCTGCTCTAGCAGGGTTCTCTCTTGGCATGGGCTTTTTGGGTTTGGGATAAAACGGGTCCCGGTGGCTCTTCTGCAGTGGCCTGTTGGATAAATGTCACCCACAAATCTGTCTATATGCCTTTAGGCCATTTCTGGTTGCCCCTAATTTTAGTTATTTATTTAGACGCAGGGTCTCGCTCTGTTGCCCAGGTGGGAGTGCAATGGTGTGATCTCGGCTCACTGCAACCTCCACCTCCCAGGTTCAAGCAATTCTCCTACTTCAACCTCCCAAGTAGTTGGGACTACAGGTGTGCACCACCACTATGCCCGGCTAATTTTTTGTACTTTGAGACAGGGTTTCATCATGTTGGCCAGGCTGCTCACGAACTCCCGACCTCAGGTAATCCACTCACCTTGGCCTCCCAAAGTGCTGGATTACAGGCATGAGCCACTGCGCCCAGCTGCCCCCAATTTTAGATGATCTTCATACCTGAAATAGCCCCACTCTGGTTTGTTGACATTGTGTATATTGCACAGAAGCAGGGAATTTGTGCCTGTGTGGGTTCTCAGAGAACTTTTTTCTCAGCTCCTAAACTTGAACTGTAGTATTTGCAGTGATGTCATCCAGGAGCAAGCCCTGTACCTGTGAGCTGGTGGCTCTGTCCTAGAATAACTGCTGCTCAAAGTTGCTTTTACTTTTATTTTTTAATTGATTTTGAGACAGAGTCTCATTCTGTTGCCCAGGCTGGAGTGCAGTGGTGCAATCTCAGCTCACTGCAATCTCCATCTCCTGGGTTCAAGCAATTCTCCTGCCTTAGCCACCCAAGTAGCTGGGATTACAGGTACCCACCACCACACCCAGGTAATTTATGTGTTTTTAGTAGAGACGGTTTCACCATGTTGGCCAGGCTAGTCTCAAATGCCGGACCTCAAATGATCCACCCTGCCTCGACCTCTCAAAGTGCTTGGATTACAGGTGTGAGCCACCTCGCCTGGCCTGAGAATTTTAACTTCTTACAGCTCTAACGTTGCCATTAGTTTGACCAGCTAACGAATGAATGAGCTATGTGGGTTGCTGGAGAGTTGATGCCTCGCCTATTTTCTTTTTTTTTTTTCTTGAGACAGTCTTGTTCTGTCACCCAGGCTGGAGTACAGTGGTACGATCTCAGTTCACTGCAATCTCTGCCTCCCGAGTTCAAGTGATTCTTCTGCCTCAGCTTCCCGAGTAGCTGGGACTATAGGTACCCGCCACCACACCTGGCTAATTTTTTTCTATTTTTAGTAGAGACGGGGTTTCACTTTGTTAGCCAGAAAGTTCTCCCTGACATGATCCACCCGCCTCGGCCTCCAACAGTACTGGGATTACAGGTGTGAACCACCGTGTCTGGCGTACTTTATCTTTAAATGAAAAACTGGAATCCTTTTCTGCCCAGGGTTATAGCAGGAGAAATGTAATGGGGCAGCAAGGCTGCTCTCAAGAGAGGCCTTCCTCCCCTGTGGAGGGTGAGACATCTTCGCAGGAGCTCAACTTAGAATATAACAGAAAAACTCTAAAGACAGCCACAGGCATGGCTTCTGGAAATCAAAATCACAGATACTCCATGCCTCTTTGTGTCTTCCAGCCCCATAATGTCACCCAATTATAGCCCAAGACCCTTCCTGTACCAGGAGGCCCCCTACAGGCTCTCATCCCCCCAAACAGGCCTGCAAGGTGTGTATTAAACTGATGGTGACCCTGTGACTGCTTGTCCATTTGGGCCTTTGAATGAATTGGGGCACTACTGATAGTTCTCTGGCAGTCCTGGGAACACTGGGGTGTACGGTTGCCCTAACTGTTATGCTAGATTGATAGGGTCGGTCACTTGCCCCAGGCTGATGATGGCTAGTAAGCAGCAGGGCTGAGATGTTGACTGTGTTCTGGCTGTTGCCACTGTACCATGTTGTTCCCAGCCTTCTGTTCTTTCCACCCCACTTCCCATGACTTGCTTCCCCTTTGAGATGTGGTACTGGTAAATCTCAGATTCTCTTGGCCTGTACTGCCTGCCTCTGTTACAAATGCCTTAGAGTTTGGGGAAGAGATGGAAAAATCTATACAATATAAAGCCAGAGAATTTTAACTTTTTTTTTTTTTTTTTTTTTGAGACAGTCTCACTCTGTCGCCCAGGTTGAAGTGCAGTGGCGCAATCTCGGCCCACTGCAACCTCTGCCTCCTAGGTACAAGCAGTTCTCTGTCTCAGCCTTCCGAGTAGCTGTGGTTACAGGCACCAACCACCATGCCTGGCTAATTTTTTTGTATTTTTAGTAGAGAGGGGGGTTTCACTATCTTGGCCAGGCTGGTCTTGAACTCCTGACCTCGTGATCCACCTGCCTTGGCCTCCCAAAGTATTGGGATTACGGGCATGAGCCACCATGCCTGGCC
>NW_016107730.1:1255545-1263473 GCF_001604975.1 Cebus imitator | reverse complement strand
TTTTGAGATGGAGTCTCGCTCTGTTGCTCGGGCTGGAGTGTGGTGTCTTGATTTCGGCCCACCGTCACCTCCACCTCCCAGGTTCAAGCAATTCTTCTGCCTCAGCCTCCCTGGTAGCTGAGATTACAGGCACCTGCTGTCATGCCCCGCTAACTTTTTTTGTATTTTTAGTAGAGAGGGGGTTTCACCATCTTGTTCAGGCTGGTCTTGAACTCCTGACCTCGTGATCCACCCGCCTTGGCCTCCCAAAGTGCTGGAATTTATAGGCGTAAGCTACCGCGCCCGGCCTAAGAATTTTAACTTCTTACAGCTCTAAAGTTGCCTTTAGTTTGAACTGACGAATGAATGAGCTCTGTGGGTTGCCGGAAGTGTTTTGCTCTGGGCTTCTGTGGTCCTGGTGGCAGGCATTGATATGCCTCTACTCCCCTGCCCTGACTGCACCCTCTTTCTCCTGGCAGTTTTCTCTGGGGATGAGACCAGAGAGAAGATTGATCTGGTCACCTACTTTGGAAAGAGACCCCCAGGCGTGCTGCACTGCACAACCAAGTTTTGTGACTACGGGAAGGCCCCCGGGGCAGAGGAGTACGCTCAACAAGATGTGAGTCTTCCCCAGGGTCAACATGGCAGAGGTGGCAGGTGGGGACGGCAAGGAACTGCAGTGTCTTCTGGAGATGGGTACTGGTGCCAGGCAGGGACCAAAAACCAGATGTCAGCTCGAGAAAAATGGCATCTCCTAGCTCCCCTGTCCCCAGGTGTATTTGCATAGACCTCAGCCTCGGGTTCTAAGGAGCCTGCTGTGACAGTACCACCAGCCTGTGCATTCGCCTGCCCTCAGGCACCTTCTCCTTCTGCAGATGTATGGAGAATGCTGGGCCACAGTGGGCTCCTGCTCTGGCCTCTCTGAGCCTGTGTTACCTTCCAAAGGCTAGGAGTCCCTTCCCCCTAGGGAGCCTGGTGCACTGAGGTCCCTGTCCTTGTCCCCAGGCCTGATGTCCGGCCTTAGAGTGAGGGAGTGTCATAGGAGAGTGAATTTATTGGCTAATAGGGTACCAGGCGTTTCTGCACCACACAGCCGGCACCTTACGCCCACAGCCACAGGCGACAGTGATCCTTGAATGTCAGGCATGTCTCAGATCTGCAGTCTCCAACCTCCTCCAAGTGTCCAACCCCAAGCCCACCCTCCCACTTCTCTGCCTAGGTTATCACAGTTGTTTATTTGCTCCCGTAGGGCAAGTGTTTTAAATTTCGTTGATTCCAGCACCCTAGCCTAGGGTATGAATATGTAACACCTGCTGCTACCATCCCTAACCATGCCTTCATTTAGCATTTATTTATTAAGCACCCATTTCATGCCAGACACTGTCGGGACAAGCGATTGTGGGCAAAAATAGAGAAGCTTTTATGCTGAGATGGGATGGGCTTGCTCAAAGAATCAGACATCATCAGATGTGAACCAAAGTGTGAGAGCAGGTTCTGATCAAGGGCAAGCCTGACCTCACCTTGCACTCCAGGGCGCTGCCTGGGTCCCAGGGGAAGCTGAGTGGTGCCAACAGTGACAGCAGCTGCGTGTGTACACACCCTTGTAGGCTCTTCACATAGTCACTCCCATAACCACATTAACTCTGAGGTAGGCTCTAGTTCTCCCTGTTTTATGAGTGACGAAGCCAAGGCACAAAGAGGTCAGCCAGCCTGCTGAGGCCGGAAGCAAGTGTGCAGGGAGCTGGGCTCCCTGGGAAAGTCCAGCTCTCCCTGCGCAGCCTTGTCTGAGCGCCTTGGCATTTCTCACTTGAGCCTAAGCCGTGCCCGTGGAAGGTGCGTGGTGTTTGTGCATGCTGGGCCTATACCCGACCCCTGCTCAGCTGTGCTCACTTATGTTAGACCCCCTTCTCCTCCAGGAGGGACCCTCCTTGGGTCACCGATTCAAGAGGCCACCATATTTAGCTTGGGCCCTCTTTCTCCCTCTCCCCAGGTGTTAAAGAAATCTTACTGCAAGGCCTTCACACTGACCATCTCTGCCCTCTTTGTGACACCCAAGACGACTGGGGCCCGGGTGGAGTTGAGCGAGCAGCAGCTGCAGTTGTGGCCGAATGATGTGGACAAGCTGTTGCCCACTGACAACCTGCCGCGGGGAAGCCGCGCTCACATCACCCTCGGCTGTGCGGCTGACGTGGATGCTGTGCAGACAGGCCTTGACCTCCTAGAGATTGTACGGGAGGAGAAGGGAGGCAGCCGAGGCGAGGAGGTGGGTGAGCTAAGCCGGGGCAAGCTCTACTCCTTGGGCAAGGGGCGCTGGATGTTGAACCTGGCCAAGAACATGGAGGTCAGGGCCATCTTCACGGGATACTACGGGAAAGGCAAACCCGTGCCCACACAAGGCAGCCGGAAGGGGGGTGCCTTGCAGTCCTGCACCATCATATGAGTGTTCTTTCCACCATGTATGCCCTTCGCTCTTTAGAAGGGGAGGGGAGGAGAGGGAAATGTGTCCTGCTTGATCCTTGTTTTGTGACTTTTTTACTCAAAGTTAACCTACCTATAACTTTTTAAAAACTTGTAAAATAACTGACCCTCCCTTCCTGTCCTGCCCTCTTTCCCTTTAATGCTGGGGGAACCTGGACCAAACCTAACGAGGCTGGGCCAAGCTAGGCATGGGGCCACAGCCAGGACCCCAAGCCCTACTTCCAGGTTCTGGTTAGCTCAGCCCCAGCCCAGAGCCAGACGAGTGGGGAGACACCTGAGCCCTACAAAACTCACTGACCAGAGGCAGGGGGTCTGGGGTAGTTTTCCACGGTCACAGAGAACTAGTGGTGGCCTTGAGAAGGGGAGGACCTCTGGGCTTTGATTCCATCTCCTTCTCTTTGTTTTTAGAGACAGGGTCCTGCTGTGTCGCCCAAGCTGGAGTGCAGTGGTGCAATCATGGCTGACTGCAACCTCAAACTCCTGGGCTCAAGTGATCCTCCTGAGTGGTCCCATCTTTTTTCTTTTTTTGACACTGAGTCTTGCTGTGTCCCCCAGGCTGGAGTGAGAATGCAGTGGTGTGATCTCGGCTCACTGAAACCTCTGCCTCCCAGGTTTAAGCGATTCTCCTGCCTCAGCCTCCTGAGTAGCTGGGATTATAGGCACCTGCCACTACACCCGGCTAATTTTTTGTATTTAGTGGAGACGGAGTTTCACCATCTTGGCCAGGCTAGTCTTGAACTGACCTCGTGATCAAGTAGTCTCAGCCTCCCAAGTGCTGGGATTACAGATGTGAGCCACTGCACCTGGCTGAGTGATCCCATTTCTTAATCAGTCTAGCCCCAGGAAGGCTGGGGCTATTTACCAGGATAGAAAAAGGAGCCTACCTCCCACCTTTGGTCCTAAGTTCCTGCCCCCTCCCCTTCACACCATAACTAGGTAACAGTTTGATAACTAGAGAAGAAAGCAGAACAGTTAAGCAGCTGCCACATCCCCGCCAGCTGGGGCCTCAACTCCAGGAAGGGGCCAGACTGACCCTCCTTTCCAGTAGCGTGGCTCTGCTGTGGTGAGGAAGCTCCAGTCCTGCTGTCCACCCAGCCCATCCTGCCTCCATGGTGCCTCTGGAGGCCTCTGGGCCTCCTCTAACGGGGGCTGGTGGGCACCAAGAACCAATGGAGTAGAGCCCTGGATGGTAAGGGCCAAGTCCCATCAGTTGCTTCTGGAAAGGGGTTTCTAATACTGGTCCATGTGCTGTGGTTCCTGGGGTGCCCTCCACTGTCCTCAGTTCAGTAACTGGGCCTTGCTAATCGGGTTGTCATGCAACAAAAGTGCTTTGGATTTAAGTTACTATCCTGGCTTTGCCCAACCTCAGCAACTTGTAAGACTGATAATGAAATAAATCATGTTAATCCTAGCTGTGTGCAGTCTCTCTTACCCTTCTGTGCCCAGCTCAGTCTTCCTGGGGCTAGGGCTGGGTGTATTAGGACTGGCTTTGTCCCACAGCTTGGGGCCATCGGTCCTGTCTCCCCTCTGCTGGCCGGGCACAGCTGTGGTGAGGTTGGGCAGCTGAACAGTGTTGGCTTTCATGAGGAGGCAGAAAGCAGAGGCTGGCCTCAGACTCATACAGAAGGTGGGGGTTGGCTGGGTACAAGGGACAGGGAGCACAAAAGCCTCTCATACCCCATTAACGAGGGAACCAGGCCCACAGGTGTCCCCAGCCCCCTGGATCAGAAAGGTCTCTCAGTAAGACCTGGAGCTCCTAGTATGGGTTCCTCCCAGTTCTCTAGGGAAGGCCACCTGAAGGTCAGTACAACTTCAGGCACCAGGGAAGACCTAACATTTGAGTCCCTTCCAAGGCCACCAGAGGCCTAGTCAGCCACGTGGGAAACATCCCAGGCCTGACTTGGGCATCATTTCACCATGGCTAAGGCACCAGCTGGGGAAGACTAGAAAGAAAGGGGCAGGAGCTCAGAAGAAGAGAAATCCTAAGTTATCTTTCTAGGTCAAGGCCTGTCCCTGGCCATCTGTGAGCTTTAGCTAGAGCTTCAAGTGTCTAGAGCTCCCAAGAAGGCTACTCACCTTGAACACCATGCTTGACAGGACAGCATGGCATATGCTGCTGCATCCGTGAGCAGAGTGTCTCCTGCATGCAGAGAGGGAGTGGAGAAGGCCAGGGGCTTTTGCTAAAAATAGCTGATTGGCCAGACCAGAGCTCTGGAGCCACCTGTCCCACTTCAAAAGGGTCTGGGGGGTCAGGAGGCAGGGTTATTTCTGTCTACCGTCTCCCTCAAACCCACACTGCAACAGGAACTAAAAGCCTTTGTAAGTTAAACTGCCCTATCTAGGTCAGTACCCACCTGAGCTCCTGAGTGAGCTTTGGATACATACGGCTTCTAGTGACTTCTGGAGCCCCACTGTAAAGCGAGCATGCTTTCTCAACTAACTTCTCCATGGCTGATGTCAAGCTGGGCCCAGGGGCATAGCCCGGGCCTGCCCAGCACTCACACACTGGACAGGTCTGGGAGGGGCAGAGCAGGACCACCTGCCACCAGGCTCAGGGTCCACAGCCCTCATGCAGCAGCTTGCTGCACCCCAAGTCCAGGTCGGGCCCAGCTCTGGCTCAGACTCTGGAGTGACACAAAGCAGCTGCCACAGCAAAGGGCCAGAAAGGGCCAAAACATTTTATTCTCTTCTTTTTTTTCCTTTTTTAATAAAGTTAAACAGTAAAACAAAAATTCACAAGCTGCCTCCCTGTCCACCCCCCGCCTCCCTCCCCTGCCCGCAGTCTTCAGCATGGGTTCCCTTTGCTTCACCCACTCACAGAGACACAGGGCATCCATCTGAGAAAACGAAACTGCTCTAAGTACACGGAGACGCGATGAAGGGAGGAGGTGAACTGTTTCCACATTCAAGATTAAACTGAGCAAATCTGCATTTTTAGCCAAACTGAAAAAAGAAATTCCCTGGACCAGATGCTGAAAGGGAAAAGAAGGGCTGGTTAGTTGGCTGTGGATTTTCTAGGGAAGATCACTTTGCTCTGATTATGGAAGAGTCTAAGGGCTGCTTCAAACTCAGGGAAACTTTATGGGTATCAAACAGCCTAGGCTGTTTTTGGGTGCAAAAGGGAGCCTGTGACCACATTATACATGGGTAGCTTCTTAACACCTTTGCTCTTGCAGAGAAGCCTCCCTGGTCCTGCAGAGATGCAGTGGCTAAAGGTCCCAAGGTCCTGGGAACCTTCTTGTCTTCAGCCTCAGCAATAGCTGAGTGGATAGATGCCCTGCTAGATGAGAATTCAGCCGCCTCCATTCATGGGCCCCTCTGAGCTGCCTAAGTGGCAGTGAGTGTGCTGGTTTGTGATCTCGGAACTCCCAAAAACAGCAGGCCTACCTACCTTCAAAGCTAAAGCCTCCAGGACCGCCGAAGAATGCCTTGAAGATATTGTTTGCATCAAAATCTGTACAGCAGGGCAAGTAACATGGAAGGGAAGAAAAGGTGAAAAGATTAGAAAGGTCTGAAGAGAACTGATGACACTGAGAACAGGTCTCTAAAGCTGTCCCAGATAGTCTCACTCCCCTCCTTTCCCAACACTTCAGACTGCATGTGAGCAAACCTGCCCCATCCTGCGCAAAACATGCTATGTGATCCCACTCCCAGGACGTGTTCCCTTCCCCTTCCAAGTGCTGCCCCAAAGAAAAGCTTTCTCTGCTTCAGCTTGCTTGGCTGGGCTGTTTTCTCAACAAATGGGAATGCCATTTGCACTTACATAAGACTCTCCCCATACTCTCCCTATAATGCTGGAGTGGCTACTAAAAAGGATAAAATGTATCACTTAAAATGTTACCAAAAATAGAGAACAAGATCTAGGATTTACTGTATTTGAGTCCATGTCTTTTACACTCTAGACTCTGCTAAAAAAAAAAAAAAAGCTATGGTTTATTAGCTGGGCGTGGTGACTCACACCTATAATCCTGGCACTTTGGGAGTCTGAGGTGAGAGGATCGCTTGAACCCAGGAGTTTAAGGCTGCAGTAAGCTATGATCACATCACTGCACCCCAGCCTGGGCAACAGAGTGAGATCCTATCTCAGTAACAACAACAACAAACCAGCAAAAACACCTACTAGATGCTAGTCAAGGTGCTGGGTACTTTGCATACATTATACTACTTAATCCTAGTAACAATTTGTCAGGGTAAGTATCATTCCCAATTATACTCAACAAAACATATGTAGGTGGTTTAAGTAACTTGCCCAAGATCACACGCAGAAAGCAGCAGACCTGGAAAATCCAACTCCTGCCTGACTCACTCTGTGTGCTCTCTGCGAGGCCACAGCACGTCGGTGGCCCCATCCCTGGCTGACTGCCCAAGCTGCACAGAAGGACTGATCTCTACCAGGTGATCCCACAGCCACCCCGTGTCCAGAGTTTTTCTGCTGGCATCTGTGTATCCTCCTGGGCTCCCCTGCTTAGTGAATGACCCCGAGTCAGCTATGCCTAAGTCACTCTCCCCAGCGTATCTAAGCCGCAGCCAACTCCTGCTGAATCTCCCACTATCGCCTGGCTGTCCTCCAATCCTTTCCTACCTTTGGTGTCTTCCTTCCATCTTCATCCTCCTCACTCCCTCCAAACCCCCTCCTCACCTCTATCATAAATGTATTTCCAGAGCCAAAATCTGGTCCACAGTGCCCCTACTTAAAACTCTTCACTACTTAAAACTGCTGGGCAGAGGAACATGTTTATTATGGTGAACCTAGGTCTACTGACTCAGCGTTATCTATATAATACCATCATTCTTATTTTAAATTCCAGCTGGGCACAGTGGCTCACACCTGTCATCCCAGCACTTTGGGAGGCTAAAGCGGGTGGATCACTTGAGGTCAGGAGTTTGAGACCAGCCTGGCCAACACGGTGAAATCCCATCTCTACTAAAAAATACAAAAATTAGACAGGTGTGGTGGGTGCCTGTAATCCCAGCTACTCGGGAGGCTGAGGCAGGAGAACTGCTTGAACCCAGGAGGTGGAGGTTACAGTGAGCCACTGCACCCAGACTGGCCAAAGAACAAGACTGTTTGAAAAAAAAAAAAAAAAAAAAATTCCAATAGATTTTCTTAGTGGAACTTGAAGGGTTAGCATTAGAGATGGCGGTCTGTGAACTGTTCACAGCTCAGGGCCTCTTATCTCTTGAGAGTCCAAAGTGAGCAACAATACTGACAACAGCAGTGCTTTATATCAGGCCAAGTGTTTTTGGGAAATTAAAATCTGTCAAATGTTTACAGGAATATAATAGGAAAATGCCCATATTCCTTATCACATACAGCCCTCATGGCCTGTGAGCTCTGATCCAGCTACCTGCCGCCTTCTACCACCACCTGCCTCTAGCACCCTATCCTTTATCTTCCTAGACAGAGCCCCCTGCAGATCCTCAAAGGGCCATGCTTTGGTTCGCATTTTTTTTTTTTTTTTTTTTTTTTT
>NW_016107730.1:1237850-1254204 GCF_001604975.1 Cebus imitator | reverse complement strand
AAAAAAAAAGCTCTCCAAGGCATCCCCTCTGGACTGAGTCTGGCAGTTGGCCTGCCCTGCGGGTTCTTCCCACTGAGCCCCTCCTCCCACCTACTCTACCTGGATGGTGCATCAAGGCCCGTTTCCGATAAGCTTTCTTGATCTCGTCCTCAGAGGCATTCTTGTCCACTCCCAGAATCTTGTAGTAATCTTTCCTCTTACTCTTCTTCAGTTCCAGCTGTGCATTTTTTAGGAGCTGTTTATGTTCTAGAGGAAGACATCTGGCATCAGTGGACAAATCCGACTCTGGTTTTCTCCTTACCAGGTCTCAGCCCAGCTAGCTGTGAGTTAGAAGCCTTGTTAACCATGCCCGGCCTTTGTTCACGTCTTTCTGGCTGGTGATCAAATACGTTCTAGGTACATCCCTGATCCCTGAATCAAACTACCTTGTGTACAGATTTAGGACTTTCTGTACAAAGAAAGTCCACACCACTCCCTGAAAAGCAAATGCTTTCAAACTTACCTTTTGTTTTCTCCGTCTGATACACTTTTTCATAGTCTCGTACTGCTTCTTCATACTGTTCTGTGTCCATGTAACTGAGAAGGAAATATAAGGCAATACAGCACTCAGACATGAATAGCAATGGTTCTCAGTATCACTCTAGGGCAAGAGGCATGGCTCAAGCAAGAGACACACCCTTTTGGTAAGATGCTTCTGAAACAGGAGCCCTTAATCTAGCAGTGAGAGAAAATTAGCTATCAATTCCTCAATGAAGTAAAAAGAGGCCGCATGGCACTTGCACCCAAACAGTAAAGTGATGTTCAGCTCTGAACGGAAAGTAATCAAGAAAAAAAAAGTTCCTTCTGATACAGAGCCACCTAAGAGGTACTGGACTGCCTTAGAAAAGGCAATGTGGACTGGGCGCAGTGGCTCACCCCTGTAATTCCAGGACTTTGGGAGGCTGAAGTGGATGGATCACCTAGGCTCAGGAGTTTAAGACCAGCCTCACCAACATGGAGAAACCCCATCTCTACTAAAAATACAAAATTAGCCAGGTGTGGCGGCACATGCCTGTAATCCCAGCTACTCAGGAGCCTAAGCCAGGAGAATCGCTTGAACCCAGGAGGTGGAAGTTGTGGTAAGCCAAGATTGTACCACTGCACTCCAGCTGGGGCAACAAGAGCAAAATCTCCGTCTAAAAAAAAAAAAATGGGCAATGTGAAGGGACCTACTTGGTTACTTGGGGGTGAAACACACAAGAGAAAAATTATCAGGTGAATAAATGGATATGAAAGAGCTTTGAAACCTACAGTGCCATAAACATGCAGGGCTAGCTACAATCCAGAGTAGAAGTGGGATTAGTGAGCCACTAAAAGGATCAAGTTCAATGTGGCGGCTGCTGGCAAATCCTGCCACTAAGACCAATCAATGAGAGATGCAGGTAAATGAGACAGAAAAGGAAACTCTAAACACAGGTTTTCTATGTTGGTAGCACAAAGGAAAGGAGGGGCCCCTGGCCCAAGATGGGAGGAATCGAGCTTGACAGGCTGATTGCCAGATCTTTTAAGTGTCTCTTCCACAGAAGCAAGTGGCAGGAAGGCTGGCCTACCAATTAAAGACCGTGATGGGAGTTCCAGAGATAGCCACTGTCAGCTGCGGAATGGGAAGTGCTGCACAACAGAGATTCAGTTTCTCACACTGCTACGCCACAAGCCCATTTTCACAAAATAAGATGAAAACAGAGGCCAGGGCAGGAGAGTGCTGTGGTACCACTCTCCTGCCCTGGCCTCCAAGCTGGTGGGCATCTGTGATGTTTGTGAAATCACAAACATCAAACGCACAAAAAATATGGCTGGCAGAAGAGAAGCCCAACATCTTTGGCATCTGTGATTTTCTGGCAACATGATGATTTACGACTTTAAAAAAAAAAAAAACCAATGCTCTGCGAGCACAGGACATAAAAGTTATAGGAGTTCAGAATCAATCACAGAACAAAATGTAATATAATTTGAGGAGAAAATTGATACTTTCATACTGCACCCTAGCCTGAGTGATAGAGCTGAATCCTGAATTAAAAAAAAGAAAAAAGGAAAATTGATAGCTGATAGCTCTGGGTGTAAAATGATGTGACAAGTGATTAACCCTGATGAACTTTCTTCAGGTCCATATGTAATGTATTAAACAAGCTATACTAATCTGCATTTTTTATAATTCAGGGATATCCTCATATTTTAATTTCATTTTAAAGCTGAAGTAGGAAAGTAAATAAGGCTTTAGGGAGAAAGGGTGAACTCTAGCTCATGATGGCATGTGTAGCAAAGATGCTGGGGGGGAAGTGGCATCTCCCCAACTTTAGGGGTACACTGAGGCAGACTGCAGCAGTGGTCAGGCCTCTGGTAAGGGTTTGGCCTGAGCTAATCTTCAGTACTTCTTGTCAATTCCAGCTGCTTCAGGAGATTGCTGCCAAATACTCAGCCAGCTGAACAAGGCATGCTGTCTCCCCTGTAGTGATCTCAGAGGCAGAGCCACTCCAAGAAGGGCAGTTCTGTTTCTTTCTACCACAAAGATAAGTTGTCTGATCAAAGCAATTCCTTATTTTTGTTTCTTGTACATAAACGAAGAAGAAAATAATCCTCCATCCAATTAGCCTCCGAGCAAATCAAGAATTTTCTATGATGTTAGCTGGAGGTTGCTTTAAANAAAAAAAAAAAAAAAAAAAAAAAAAAAAAAGCCTGGTGTGGTGGCTCATGCCTGCCTGTAATGCCAGCGCTTTGAGAGGCCAAGACAGGCCGAGCACTTGCAGTCAGGAGTTTGAGACCAGCCTGGCCAACAAGATGAAACCCCGTCTCCACTAAAAATACAAAAATTAGTTGGGTGTGGTGGCACGTGCCTGTAATCCCAGCTACTTGGGAAGCTGAAGCAGGAAAATCGCTTGAACCCAAGAGGTGGAGGTTGCAGTCAGCCAAGATGGCACCACTGCACTCCAGCCTGGGCAACATTGCAAGACTCAATCCCAAAAAACAAAACTATTTTTCTGTTCTCTTCCCATCCCCTGGCATTCCATATATAGAGTATTCCATTAAACTGATACAGTATCAAGTGTCTAGCCATTCCCTTCCCACTGGACATGTAGGTGATTCTCCGCCCTCCAGTTTTTTTTTTTTGCTGTTACAGATAAAATTGCAGCAAACATCTTCATGTATATAGCATTTTGCGTCTGTTAAAGTCAGTCTTTGGCTGAGTCACAGGGTGGTCTTTTGTATTCCAAGGCTTCTGCTTCTGTGTGACAGTGGCTTGCAAAGACTGAATGACTGACAGGCTGGGCGTGGACTGACAGTTGGTCTCGCAGAAGCTATAATAAAATTCTATGTATGTTTCTGTTGGACAGACTCAGTCATCAACTTAGAAATTCACTTTTAAAAAAAGCATCACACACAGCAGCAGTTTTCCTGTTTTAAATTAGATAATTTTGAGAAAACTAAGCGGGAGGTAGTCCATGAGATATTCTGTACCACTGATGAGACAAGGAAGCTTAAAATACTGGCTCATCAGGCATCAGCGACAGCACCTGTTCTTTGGATATGACATTTGATAATAAGGAGTGGAGCAGGTACTGGAGGATTCGTATACAACAAATACATCTTCTTTAAGAACTTTAAAGATGGAAAGTTCTTCTCTGCCTACAGAATAATCTGAAATCAGAAGAGATGGATTTCCGAGAGAGGTTTCTCCTAGCTCTGTTCCTTTCTGGAGAAAATCACATGTCGGGTCTAAGAGTAGGAGGAGCAACTATGCCGGGGAACACTCTGACTCTGGGGCAAATCTGAGCATGAGAAGCAGGCACATCCTGGCTCATCTCGTCAGACATAGAGAGTGCCCTCTACTGAAAACACTCAAGCAGACAGTAGTCATCCAGGGTATTTCAAAGGAGGTTCCTTTACCCTGGGAAGCTGAGCCAGATTACATCTCTTCCAACTGTAAGATTGTCTTCCCTCACCCAGAAGAAATAGGATGAAGTACAACTCTCAACCATCTCTAAGAGATATTTTCTCTTCCAAACACCATACATGCAGTCAACAAAACATTTATTCCTTGAGCACCTATGTGTCAAGCACTGTGCCGAGTTAGAGCATAAGTGTACAACACAAAATAAAATCTCCAAAGGAAATGGATTTAAACTTTAACAAAAGGAATTTGGGTCAGGCATCAGAGGAAACTTACTGACCGTGAGGGGCGTTAGACACAGGCATGGGAGACTGAGGGAGCTTGTGCAATCTCCTCCGCTGGAGGTCTATAAAGATAGTCTAGGGCTGGAACAATCCCACCTAGAGGTAGGGGGAAGGACCAAATGACCTCACAACATCTCTGGGTCTGCTTTGTCATCCACAAGGCAATTCCCCTGAGGTCAGCGGCAACTCCCTCTTCCCCCCACCCACCAGAGACACTTACCACTGAGCTCTTCTCAAGTAGGCTTTTATGTAAGTGTCATCAAGCTTCACTGCATTTGTGCAGTCTTCTATTGCATCATCTAGTTTCCTAAGCTTCAGGAGAGAGAGAGCAATCATACTTCACTTCTTGGTGACTGAGGGAGCCCAGAAGCTGTGAGCATGGCTTCAAAACTCTAAGAGGATCAGTCATGCTGGCCCCCAAATGTCATATTAAGTTCTAGTTCTTTGTCACTAGGACTATGGACCCCAACAAAAAGGGGTCCACAAAAGCACTCAGGCCATTGTCAGTCATGCATGATGACCATCAGTTACACTGGAGAAAAACAAGCTTGCCTCTACTCTTCCTCCAAATCACTCCTAAAAAATAAATGATCACTTGCGTAAGGGGGAAAAAAAAAAAAAAAGCAAAAGCAACAGTGGCTGCTTAAAATTATCCTACAGCCCTTAGCCATTCTCTTACTGGAGGAAAGGGACCTTAAAGAACAGGTGAGAATATCCTTGCAAATTGTCCAACTGCCCTCAAATTCCACAGAGATGATAAAAGCTTGCCTCTTGGAAGGGAGTTCCTAACAAGCTATTAACCATAACAACTTATCCTCTTTCATCTTGCTTACCCTCATTGGGCAGATTTCCCAAGACCCTTTGATGTCCCTTAAAAATATCTCTTTATAGGCCCCAAGATCCAGATCAAGTGCTTACCTTGGAATTAACCGTACCCCGATTACAGTAGAGTTTAGCATTTGTTTTTATATTGTTGGGGTCTATCCCCAGGGCTTCTGTGTACAGTTCATATGCTAGTTTGTAATTTCCTTCCTTAAATGCTTTATTTCCATCTTCTTTCTTTGCTTTAAGTGCTTTGGCATTCTACAGAAAAATGCAAGGGGAGGATCAGTGCATATCCACAAAGCCTCAGACCACTGCACAGAGAGGCCAGAGTCTATTTTAAAGTTTGCTGCTTCCAGTAGTTTAGCATCACAGGGCCCGGCCAACCCCCAACCTGGGCTATCTGTTGCTCATTTGTGCTTCCTACAGAGTGGACAGGAGAAACTAAGAGTTACAAAAAATACCAGTGAGACCTATGTTACTGGGTCTGCCTCTACTTCCCAGGGCAAGTATTACTATCTATCTTCACTGATGGGGAAAAAGGGGGAAAACAAAAACAAAAACAAAAACAAACTCAGATATTAAAGACATCCGACCCTATATGATCACATTTACCTTTAGGTAAGTAAAAGCAGTCTGGAAACCATTTCTAATGAAGACCAAGCATTCTTGCAAAGAAGGAGGAAAAGCTATCACATTCCCTATGATTCTAAAACCTTCCACTGTAACCATCTTAAAGGTCTCAAAGGGAAGCTTTCTTTCCCAGTCAGGTCTGGTGACTAGAACTTACTCTGCAGGCAATGCAGGCCTTCTCATGGTCAGGGGCCATCCTGAGAGCCTGTACAAAAAACTGAACTGCCTTCTCAATACAGTCTTCGTAATAAAGGCAAAGACCTCGTACATACAGAGCATCTGCATTGGTGGAATCCATTCGTAGAATGTCACTGCAATAGTGAGAAAAGGGCACAATGAGCTGTGCTTTAGAATGTCTCCACCATTACTATCTACTGTGGCCAGTTTTTTTTTTCCCTTGACCATGTGTCTAGTGTTCAAAGTATCCAAAAGTAGACAGATTCCCAAGAACTGTTCCCAAACCTTCCCCAAATAAAACAAAACAACTATAATTATCTTTAATACACATCTGTGTCTTACAATCCTTCTTAGACTGGACAGGGTTTGGCAAACTATAGCCCACAGGGCCAAACCCTTTCTGCCACTGGTTTTTGTAAATAAAACTCTTTTGAAACAGCCACACTGACTGGTTCATCTATGATCTAGGGCAGGCAGCCTTTGCATGGCCATGGTAGAGCTAAGTTAGTTGCAAAAGGGATCCTGTATCCTGCAAAGGCTAAAATCTGGCCCTTTGCAGAAAGTTTGCCAACCAGTGGCGTAGAAGGAAAAGGACCACCTTAAACAAACAAACAAAACCACAAAAAACTCACATAACACAATCTGTTATGTGAGTTTCGTATATAGCTGTTCTTTCATATATAGCTCAAGTACCTGTTATACTACTATACTCCTGTATATATACTCTGTGGGTTTTCAAAGCTGGCCTAATATTTGACTTTAAGTCCCAAGGCCTGATTAGCCCTAGCTGGCCTACTCTGGGGACCATATCCTATGGTGAAGCTGCCTGACAGCATCAGTTCAAAGGTGTCTGGCATTTTATTTATTTATTTTTCCTGAGACAGCTCTTGTTGCCCAGGCTGGAGTGCAATGGGATGACCTTGGCTCACTGGAACCTCCACCTCCCGGGTTCAAGCAATTCTCCTGCCTCAGCCTCTCAAGTAGACATTTATTTATTTATTTATTTTTGAGACAAAGTTTTGCTCTTGTTGTCCAGGCTGGAGTGCAATGGCGTGATCTCAGTTCATCTCAACTTCTGCCTCTCGCGTTCCAGTGATTCTCCTGCCTCAGCCTCCTGAGTAGCTGGGATTACAGGCCTGCACCACCGTGCCTGGCTAATTTTGTATTTTTAGTAGAGACAGGGTTTCTTCATGTTGGTCAGGCTTGTCTCAAACTCCTGACCTCAGGTGATCCGCCTGCCTCGGCCTCCCAAAGTGCTGGGATTACAGGCGTTAGCCACCACGCCCAGCCGGTGTCTGGCTTTTTAATGCCCAACTGGCCTGACTGCATACCTAGCCACAGACTGTGCTTCTGGATAACGACCCAGCATTGCTAAACATTCTGCCTTGAGGATTTTGAAGCGATGGCAGGCAGGGGCAAATTCTAGGGCACGGTCCATGCAGAAAACAACCTGTGGGGAAGAAGAAAACAATAAAGCTCTTCACCCTGGACTCCAGAAACATATTCACTTTAGTTTAGTCACAGGTAACAGACTCAAAGCTCAAAGAAGTCTCTGGGTCTACTGTTAAGTACTACACATAACCAATTCATGAGATAAAAGCACTGAAATGAGGAGAGCAATGATTCCTGACAATAATGAGGACAGTGAACATTTACTGAATACTTTCATATATGAACCCATTTAATCCTCACAAAAATTTTAAGAAACAGGCAATATTATCACTTTTATTTTACTGATGAGAAAACTAAGGAACTAAGGTTCCACGTTGTTAAAGCTAGTGATAGAAACAGGATATGATCTTAGGCACTAAGATTCCAGAGCCTATAACCTCATGACCATGCTAAACTGCCTCCACAGTGAATCATATCCATAGTGACTGTCATCAAAACTCACATTCTTCTCAGGAACACTTGTTATTTGCTACTTTGCACAATTCGTCACGCTTAGCCTGTTAATAAGCAAGACAAGAAATAGCAAAAATAACCTCGTGCAGATTCATTGCTCACTATGTAAGCCTCACATCACACTGAATACTGTGGTGGCCCCTCTTCCACCTATTGTTTTTAGTAGAGAAATATACCAATAAAAGATTTCATTTTAAATGGCTTTAAATAAGCTACATCAGATTACTATTCCCATCATACCACTATACAAACCATAAGCCAAGGCACTCTCACACACACAACCAGGTGGGGATTAATCTGTTCTTTCAGCCTCATAAAGCATCTCCATATATTCTGTTTTTCTCTTTTTACTAGTTTGTCCTCTGAGCTTTCATTTTTGGTTTAGCTACTGTTTATTCCTGGGAGAGTCTTGCTGAATCACATTCAGTCCAAGAATAAATGAACAAAAGGAGAAATCTGGAGTTACGGGACACCCATTCCCTCTAGGAATCTGGCCATGGGGATCAGGAAGAGATAAAGTCTGAACACTTACAAGTAGAAAAATTCAAATTCCATCAACAGGAGACTGGTTAGATAATGTAGACATCCACATAATGGAATACTATGTAATTCCAAAATAAAATGAAGAAGCTCTTCATGTACTAATATGGAAAGACATCCAAGATCTACTCAGTTATTTTTTTAGGTGGAGTTTCGCTCTGTTGCCAGCCTGGAGTACAGTCGTGCGATCTTGGTTCACTGCAACCTGCACCTCCCAGGTTCGAGCGATTCTCCTGCCTCAGCCTCCTCAGTAGCTGGGACTACAGGTGCACACCACCACACCCAGCTAATTTTTGTATTTTCAGTAGAGACGGGGTTTCACGATGTTGGCCAGGAGGGTCTCAATCTCTTGACCTCGTGATCCGCCTGCCTTGGCCTCCCAAAGTGCTGGGATTACAGGCATAAGCCACTGTGCCTGGCCTATTCAGTTATTTTTTTTAAAAGGTGCAGAACTGCATAAAGCATACTACTTTTCATGGTAAATGAAGAAAATCAAGGATCTTCATTTTATATATGTACAACAAAACTAAAGAAGAAAATATAAGACATAAGAACAGTGGTTAGCTTAGGGGGGTGAGAACTGAGCAGAGAGAGGACAAGTTTGAGGGCATACTCATCACTGAGTATTTTTCATACTTTCTAGCTTTTGCTTGTTTTTGTTTTTGAGATGAGGTCTTGCTCTGCTGCCCAGGCTGGAGTACAGTGGCCCAATCATGGCTCACTGCAGCCTTGACTTCCCAGGCTCCAGTGATTCTCCTGCCTCAGACTCACGGGTAGTTGGGCCTGCAGGCACACGTCACCATACTCAGCTAACTTTTAAAATTATCTGTAGAGACAGGGTCTCGCTATGTTGCCCAGGCTGGTCTTGAACTCCTGGCCTCAAGCAATCCTCCTGCCTTGGTCTCCCAAAGTGCTGGGATTATAAGCATGAGCCACCGAACCTGGCCATACTTTCTAGTTTTTGAACCATGAATAGCACCTAAAGCAATTCACCTGCCTCAGCCTTCCAAGTAGCTGGGATTACAGGCATTCGCCACCACACCCAGCTAACTTTGTATTTCTAGTAGAGACAGGGTTTCTCCATGTTGGTCGGGCTGGTCTTGAAACTCCCAACCTCAGGTGATCTGCCCACCTTGGCTTCATAAAGTGCTAGGATTACAGGCATGAGCCACTGCACCTGGCCTCTTTTGTTTTTCAATGGAGTTTCACTCTTGTTGCCCAGGCTAGAGTGCAATGGTGTGATCTCAGCTCACCAAAACTTCCGCCTCCCGGGTTCAAGCGATTCTCCTGCCTCCACCTCCCGAGTAGCTAGGATTACAGGCACGTGCCACCATGCCCGGCTAATTTTTTGCATTTTTAGTAGAGGCGGGGTTTCTCCATGTTGGTCAGACTGGGCTCAAACTCCTAACCTCAGGTGATCCTCCCACCTTGGCCTCCCAAAGAGTTGGAATCACGGGCCCGCACCCGGCATGTCCTGAAAGTTCTAAGGACAATTTGTAAACTTAAGCATTATGTAGGTATAATTGTGTGCTAACTGTCCTGCCCTCCTCGGATGGAAAAGTAATGAGGGGGGCAGGAAGAAGTCGGTCAAAATGTCAGTAGCCACACCCTGTTGCCTTCACAAGGACCCTGTTTTGTGCAGAGCTGGTTCTGCTAATCGTGGGGATCATCAGCGCTTCACTTCCCACCCCCCACCTCCCCATGACTAGGGACAGCTGCAGGCAAAGAAGATCTTTTGTTTCTTCCAAGTTCATCTGTTTCCCCTGCCAGGATCATAATTCTTCATTTGTGACATCACCATGAGCTACAGTGGGGGGGCTGGGATGTCACAAACAGAGGATTCTGTCACAAACTCAGGATCTGGCTCCAGAGTAGGCAAGAGAGAAAAGAAACCCAAAAGACTGCCTCTCAAGACAAAGCTTTTGCCTATGTAAACCTCAGAAAACGTGACAGTAGGCAGAATTGCTTTCCAAACACACACAGGCCAAACAAAACAAACTTATGAATTGCACTACAAAGACACTGTGGTTATTAAAACCAACGGACAGAATAGGGATGTTAATAAGTTACTGTGGGGACTCTGCATAAGCTGATCAGATATATACATTACCAAATCAAAGACCATCAGTGTGAGAGTTAAGAATGATTCTTAATGTACCCCCTTATCAAATATTCACTGAGCACATGCTACAGGCATTGAGCAAATTGCCACAACTGAAGTGACAACTTTGTTCCTTGGATGGTAGTGATCACAAACTGAAGTGATCCAGAAGATCTCTCCTGATCAGAGGTTTTTAACCTTTTGGGGGTTATCTATCTCCCCTTTTGAAACTTGAGTGGAAAGTATTTCTAAGCGCCATCTAAAGAAGAAACGAGTTATACAGATAAGGCAGAACAACCATGAAGTCTAGAAAGACATCTGGAACTTTTATACCTTTCCCACATATCAGATGTGAACCCCTTTGACATGTAAATTTTCAAGAACTACCACACAGTCTAACATCTTAGAACAGTCTAATGCTGCAAAGGAGGTGATGACAGTTTAAGCGCACTCTTCAAAAATGTAAAAGGAGCCTTTCTCATTTTTGTTTTTTTAAGAGACCGGGATTCATTATGTTTCGCAGGCAGGAATGCAGAGGCTTTTCACAGGTGCAATCCTGCTACTGATCAGTATGGGGGTTCTGACTTGCTTTGCTTCTGATCTGGGGTAGCTTACCCCTCTTTAAGCAATCTGGTGGTTCCCTACTCCCAGTAGGTCACCATATTTATGCCAAACTTAGTGTGGATACCCAATCAGCATAGTGCACTACAGCTCACAACTCCTGGACTCAAGCAATCCTATTGCCTCAGCCTCCCAAGTAGCTGGGCTACAGGCATGGCACTGTCCAGCTCCCATTATTCAAATAAAAATGGATTATTAAGGGCCAGGCACAGTGGCTCACACCTGTAATCCCAGCACTTTGGGAGGCCGAGGCCAGCAGATCACTTGAGGTCAGGAGTTTGAGACCAACCTGGCCAACACAGTAAAACCCCATCTCCACTAAAAAACAAACAAAAAAACAAAATCACAAAAATTAGCTGGGCGTCATGGCATGCATCCGTAATCCCAGGGTGGCTGAGGTAGGAGAAATCGCTTGAACCTGGGAGGTGGAAATTGCAGTTAGGCACCGTGCTCCAGCCTGGGCCACAGAGCAAGACTAGGCCTCAAAAAAAAAAGATTATCTACACCTAATATTTAATTCCAGGTGGCTTTTCCTTTATTAAGCAGTACACTATTAGGCCATTGCTTTACTTCAACAACAGAAACAAACTCAAGTGACACACTCATTTGACTTTTTATCTTAGGGCCAAACATAAGAAAGTATTTTAGCAAAAAAAAAAATAATATTATATATATATACATATATATATACATATATATATATATATTATTATTTTTTTTTTTTAAATGGGGTTTCACCATGTTGGCCAGGATGGTCTCGATATTCTGACCTCGTGATCTGCCTGCCTCGGCCTCCCAAAGTGCTGGGATTACAGGCGTGAGGGCAAAAAACTTTTTAAAACTTTTCTTTATTTATTTTTTGAGACGGAGTCTCGCTCTGTCGCCAGGCTGAAGTGCAGTGGTGCAATCTCAGCTCACTGTAACCTCTGCCTCCTGGGTTCAAGCAATTCTCCTGCCTTAGCCTCCCAAGTAGCTGGGATTACAGGCATGTGCCACCACGTCCAGATAATTTTTGTATTTTTAGTAGAGATGAGGTTTCACCACGTTGGCCAGGATGGTCTCGATTTCCTGACCTCATGATCCATCTGCCTTGGCCTCCCAAAATGCTGGGATTACAGACATGAGCCACTGTGCCTGGCCAGCAAAATACATTTTAAAGAGGAAAAGTCAGAAGCCTAAGTGATAATTTACTATTCTAGATCTTTTGTGCCATACTACTCCTCTTAATTATCACACAAACACACAAATGGGAATTTTGTGACAAAGGGCAGATGAGATTATCTCATGGTTGTACTGTACCTTCCGAAAATCTCGCTTCTCAAAATCTGTTTCTGCTATTTTCTCATATTCCATGACTGCATTAGCATTCTTGAACTACACCAGAAAAATCAGACATAGGAAAGTTTTAATGAAGCTGCAGATTAAACAACCACAAAAAATTAACAAGGCCTTGATGAATTTGAACTGAGTGAATATACCATACTGACTCTTTTGATAGAGACAGGGTCGGACTTGTACCTTCTGTTGTGACTGGGCATTTTTATGATCCAGTTCTAGAGACCTCTGGCAACTGTGACAGGCTACCATGACATTCCCTAGAGAGAAGTAGCACTTGCCCTCTCACAGATGTCCCTAGAAGATTTTCTTTCAAGAAAATCAGAACCACAGACATTTCACAAATCAAGTTAATGAAGATACAGGCAAGACTCCTTAACAGAAAGGCTAGACCCAAACTTCACCCTCAGTTTGAATTTCAAGCAGGAACACAAGTATCATGATTGATATACATAAAATAAAGGCAATGCATTGCCAGGGATTGAGCATACGTTTTGAGATTCTCACTGAAATGCATCTAGGGTAAACTGTATATACAGTCATATACTCTGATCAACAATGAACTGTATATATATGGCAGTACTCCTGTAAGATTATAATACCTTATTTTTACTGTACCTTTTCTGTTTAGATACACAAACACCAATGTTACCGTTGCCTACAATATTCAGGACAGTATACACAGGTGTGTAGTCCAGTAGCTACTGCAATATAGCCTAGGTGTCCAACAGGCTATGCCACCTAGGTTTGTTTAAGTATACTTTATGATGACTGTACAATGACGAAATCATCTAACAAAATGTATGCTGTCATTAAACGACACATACTACATACAGAGATGGAACTAAAACATGTTTTAGCTGCTGCCAATTTAATCAGGGCATGAATTTACTCAGATTCCTTTTTTCTTTGAGACAGGTTCTTGCTCTGTTGCCCAGGTTACAGTGCAGTGGTGCAATCATGGCTCACTGCAGCCTCGACCCCGAGCACAAGCAATCCTCCCACCTGAGCCTCCTGAGTAGCTGGGATTACAGGTGCACGGCAACAGGTTTGGCTAATTAAAAAATTTTTTTTTGTGGTGACAGGGTCTCACTATGTTTCCCAGACTCAAAAATTCTTTAACCTCATTCAAATCGGTCCCTGGAAGCATTTACTTATTCCTCAGTCATCAGAAATGCTTCCATTTTCACAGATTTTTAAAAGCTGTCTTTAAGCAGTAAACTTAAATGAAAAAGAAAAAAAAAGCTGTCAATCCTATTCAAAACTATTTTACAGATTAGGAAGCTGATGCTTAAAGAGACTGTGAAATTCGCCTAAAGTCACCCAGGTGTGCTGATGGCAGAAGTGAGACTAGACCTCAGTACTGACTTTCAAGTAGCCACTCCTCCCACATATACCACACTGCTTCTTTTGATAGAAACAGGATCAGACCCGTACCTCTTGCTGGGCCTGAGCATTTTTATGATCCAGTTCTAGGGCTCTCTGGAAACTGCGACATGCTGCCATGGCATTCCCTAGAGAGAGGTGGCACTTGCCTTCTCGTAGATGTCCCTAGAACACAAAGAGGGAAGAAAAGGAGCATGACTGGCCAAGCGGAAAGAAACCAAGAGCAGCAACAAACACCCACAGAAAACCAACACAGAGGCTGCGTGCAGTGGCTCAACGCCTATAATCCTAGCACTTTGGGAGGCTGAGGCGGGTGAATCATTTGAAGTCAGGAGTTCAAGGCTAGCCTGGCCAACATGGTGAACCTCCATCTCTACTAAAAATACAAAAATTAGCCAGGCGTGGTGACATATGCCTGTAGTCCCAGCTACTAAGGAGGCTGAGGCAGGAGAATTGCTTGTACCTGGGAGGCAGAGGTTACAGTGAGCTGAGATCACGCCACTGCACTCCAACCTGGGCGACAGAGCAAGACACCGTCACAAACAAACAAACAAACACAGAATGCAAATGACTAGAGCAGTAGTTCTCAACCTGGGCAATTTGCCCTCCAGGGGACATTTAGCAATGTTAGGAGACATTTTTGGTTGTTACAATTGGGCAGAGAGGGTGCTACTCATACTTAGTGATTAAAAGCCAGAGATGCCGCTCAACAATCTGTAATGCACAGCAAAGTCCCCCACAACAAAGAATAATCTGGTCCCAAATGTCAGTATTGTCAGGTCTGAGAAACACTGGGCTAGAGAAACTCAACTGCAGCAACCCAGCCTTCCCCAAACAGTCCCATTACATACATACCCGGACAAAACTGTCATCCAACCTCACTGACTGTTGTGCATCTCCAAGGGCTTCCCGGAACCTTCCAAGCATCATCAAGGTGGCTGCTCGATTACCATAATAGCTAGCATTTTTAGGACACATATCTAGAGGAAAGGCAGCAGAATATAAAACAAAGTTTAGAACAGGTCCCTGGCTTTGAAAACTTAGAGGGGGCCGGGCACAGTGGCTCATGCCTATAATCACAGCACTTTGGAAGGCTGAGATGGGAGGATCACTTGAGGTCGGGAGTTTGAGACCAGCCTGGCCAACATGGTGAAACCCCGTCTCTACTAAAATAAATTAAAAAATTAGCTGGGCATGCTGGTGGGCACCTGTAATTCCAGCTACTCGGGAGGCTGAAGCATGAGAATTGCTTGAATCTGGGAGGTGTAGGTTGCAGTGACCCAAGAGCGTTATCATTGCACTCCAGCCTGAGTGACACAGGAAGACTCTGTTTCAAAAGAAAAAAAAAAGTAGAGGGCATCTCCCTCCAAACAACGTTAAGGGAGTCAATCTGTAATGCTGACAAACTATTTTTTCTCGTGGAGATGGTTTTTTTTGTGTGTGTGACAGGGTCTCACTCTGCCGCACAGGCTAGAGTGCAGTGAGGTTACAGTGGTGCAGTCTTGGCTCACTGTAATCTCTGCCTCCCAGGTTCAAGTGATTCTCCTGCTTTAGCCTCCCAAGTAGCCAAGTAGCTGGGATTACAGGCATGCGCCACCACACCTGGGTAATCTTTCTATTTTTATTTATTTATTTTTGAGGCAGAGTCTGGCTCTGTTGCCCAGGCTGGAGTGCAGTGGCATGATCTCTGCTCACTGTATCTTCCGCCTCCTGGGCTCAAGCCATCTTCCTACCTCAGCTTCCCAAGTAGCTGGGACCACAGGCACATGCCGCCATGACCAGGTAATTTTTGTACTTTTTGTTGAGGTGAAGTTTTGCCATGTTGGCCAGGCTGATCTTGAACTCCTGGCCTCAAGTGATCTATCTGCCTTAGCCTCCCAAAGTGTTGGGATTACAGGCATGAGCCACTGCACTCAACCCTGACATGCTCCCTTTGGAAGGCTACAGCTAGCCGGGTGCAGCAGCTCACTCCTGTAATCCCACTACTTTGGAAGGCTGAGGTGAGCAGATCACGAGGTCAGAAGATTGAGACTATCCTGGCTAACACAGTGAAACCCTGTCTCTACTAAAAACACAAAAAATTAGCCGAGAGTGGTGGCACACAACTGTAGTGCCAGCTACTCAGGCAGGAAAATCGCTTGAACGTGGGAGGCGGAGGTTGCAGTGAGCTGAGATCTCCAGCCTGGGAGACAGAGCAAGACTCCATCTCAAAAAAAAAAAAAAAAAAAAAAAAAAAAAAGGGACCATAGCCAGCACGGTGGCTCACACCTGCAATCTTAAGACTTTGGGAGACCAAGGCTGAGATGGGCAGATCACTTGAGGCCAGGAGTTCGAGACCAGCCTGGCCAACATGGCAAAACTCTCCACCAAAATACAAAACAATTAGCCAGGCATGGTGGCACACACCTGTAATCCCAGCTACTCAGGTGGCTAAGGCATGAGAATCACTTGAAACTGGGCCAAGATTGTGCCACTACACTCCAGTCTTGGTGACAACGACACTGTCTCAAAAATAAATAAATAAAAGGCTACAGCCAAATTTCTGACTGCCTGTGCAAATGGACAGAAGCAATGATATAATCAGGTTTCTTTCCTAGGCATGCTCAAACACCTGATATCTGTTTA
>NW_016107730.1:1236733-1237787 GCF_001604975.1 Cebus imitator | reverse complement strand
CTGGAATTGCCTATAATTTGTCAAAAGAAAAATTACCCACCCCAGTTAGAAGAAGTTATCACAGCTGGGCGTGGTGGCTCATGCCTGTAATTCCAACACTTTGGAAGGCCAAGGTAGGAGGATCACTTGAGCCCAGGAGTTTGAGCAGCTAGGGCAACACAGTAAGACCCTCTCTCTATTTTTAAAAATTTTTAAATTTTTTTTAAAAAAAAAAGAAAAAGAAAAAAGTTTTTATGTGTGGCAGGCACATGCTGCCACAACTCCTTCAGGAGTTCACACAATAAGTTATTAATCTACTAAGCAAAAAGCTACTTCTCAGAGAGAAGCTACTTTTATTTTTTAATTTAATTTAATTTTTGAGATGGAGTGTTTTGCTCTTGTCGCCCAGGCTGGAGTGCAATGGCGTGATCTCGGCTCACTGCAACCTCTGCCTCCTGGGTTCAAGCGATTCTCCTGCCCCATCCTCCTTAGTAGCTAAGATTACAAGCACACGCCACTAGGCCCAGCTAATTTCTGTATTTTTGGTAGAGATGAGGTTTTACTGTGTTAGCCAGGATGGTCTTGATCTCCTGACCTCGTGATCCACCCGCCTCGGCCTCCCAAAGTGCTGGGATTACAGGCTTGAGCCACCGCGCCCAGCCGATATAATCAGTTTTAAAACAAAATAAGATACAGCTTTAAAGTGCAGTGATTATCTTTTGAGGGGCGGGGCAGCTTATTAATCTTAATGAACTATGTTTTGTATAATGAGATATTAAAATGAAATGTGCATGTTGAGTTGGGGTAAACAAATTAGGTGAGAAGAATGATGACATAGGATTAAAGTATGCTGGTAAATTAAGCATGGAGATAACTAAGACATTTTTATGTACAAAGGCCATTTTCTAAGGTAGTAAATGAATTGGCAATGACTGAAATGCATTTAGGTAGATATTGTTTTGACATAACATTCAATATTTCTGGAATTGCCTATAATTTGTCAAAAGAAAAATTACCCACCCCAGTTAGAAGAAGTTATCACAGCTGGGCGTGGTGGCTCATGCCTGTAATTCCA
>NW_016107730.1:1208860-1236483 GCF_001604975.1 Cebus imitator | reverse complement strand
TTGCTTTATCACCCAGGATGGAGTGCAATGGCATGATCTCAGCTCACTGCAACCTCCACTTCCTGGGTTAAAGTGATTCTCCCTGACTCAGCCTCCTAAGTAGCTGGGTTACAGGTACCCACCACCACATCCAGCTAATTTTTGTAGAGACAGGGTTTCGCCATGTTGGCCAGGCTGGTCTCAAAATCCTGACCTCAGATGATCCACCCGCCTAGGCCTCCCAAGGTGTTGGGATTACAGGCATGAGACAACGTTTTTTATCTTTTTGAGATGAAGTCTTGTTTTGTTGCCCAGGCTGGTCTTGAACTAATGACCTCAGGTGGTTAACCTGCCTCAGCCTCTCAAAGTGCTGGGATTACAGGCATGAGCCACCACAAATGGCAGCTTTTAATAATATTTGGCAAGTAAGTGTTTTCTAGCAAGAGTATCAGGACTTTCTCACCTATGGCTTTTGTATAATAATTATAAGCTTCATTGTAATCTTTCTTGGCATAGTATGCATTTCCTTGCTCCTTGAAAGTCTCTGCTTCCCTGAAAATGAAAGAGAATGAGAATGATGTTACTGCACATAGGGAATAACCTCTGTAATCTTACGGAGTCATCTTTGGTCTAGAGCCCTCAGCACACTGAGCTGAAAACAGTGTGATACTTGAAGGAATTTATAGATTTGTTCAATAGGCCAATGGACCAAAAGGAGGTGCTAATGAAAGAATCTAAGTTCTTCAGATGCTCCTTTTTGTCACTTAGATATTCAAACTAAATCAAGAAAATCCCTCTCATGTTCCTGCCTCACCTCGCTATTTCTGCCTGTAGTCCTCCTCCCACAGGACACATGAATTTAGACATTCCCTCATGGAAAGGAATTTTTCTGTTTCCTTCCACCATGTCACAACCGCGGCCTCTTTTGCAAACTTAGGGGAAAAATGGTTACTCCATTCAAGGGCAACTGATTTCTCAATGTGAAATGGGTCACATCCTCAAGAGTTTTAATTATTTCATCTCCTGAAAAGTGCCTCATGCATTTGTCACTGAAGGACAAGCAGAGCAAAGGTAGGTGGCAAGAGTTAAAAGCATAGCATGTTGGTGTTTCAGATAGGAACAGAGCTGAGTGACAGCAGAGACTAAGACCATGGATGACAGGGACATATGAGGTACAGGCTGCCAGTGCCATACTATAAGGAGCACCCATCCAATGGTGTTCCCTCTGCCCATCACATCTATGTGGGTACTTGCTGCCCCCTTTGCGCTCCCTCCAGTACCTTATATATTCAGCAACTGGGTTACAGAATTTTTTTCCCTACCTCTAAGATCTATTTTTTGAAACTGTGCCATTAGACAAAGTGTGCTTTCCTAAAGGAACAATGTTATATAATTGGGAATTATATTCCTGAGCAAATACCTAGAAGAAAATCAGACATGACCGACGATGTTTTAAAAGAACTAGTAACCTCTATTGGGATACTCAAAATCATTCCACTCCTCAACTTAAATGATAAACATAATTCTTTACTGAAATGATTACTGCAACATAACTAAATATCTGATCATTTTTGTTATAAGGAAGCATCTTTCTTTTCCTGTTGTTCACATGCAAAAAAGAACCTAGTTCAGGGTTGCCTGAAGTGGGGACAAAAGTAATAGTTCTTATACGGTGGTGATGGTATAGCAATTTACAGCTTGAGTCTATGGATATCTGCATTAGGGAGATTTGTGATTTACTTACGTATTTTAAACTACAAACTGGCAAAGCTGCCCTCCTTTTATTGAGGCGATCCTCTCTTTCCATCACTGTCCTGGCAAGCCCTACTAATATGAAAAGGCTGCTAGGAGAAAGGAGAAGGAAAATGGGAATGACCTCTAAATGCTGACAGATCTGAAATGTGATGGATATAAATCTGCTTGGGTAAATGTCTATACCAACTGTCACAATGATGTAAAGAAGCCATCTGCTATTAAAAACCTCCAAGAAAGATCCCCCAATCACAAGATGTAAAGGACCAACTGAAATCGGCTACACGGTATACACCATCCTGTAACTGTAAATTAAGCAAGGTGCTTATAAAATCTCTGAGGAGCCTATCCTTTAAGAGCAGGCAGGCCAAGGGATTTGAACAAATGGCTTCCCCAATACTGGATTTCTATTAGTCAAACTGCTGTGAAGAAATGGAGTAGCAAATTCCAAAGTAAGACATTAGGCCCAAACTCTTATCAGAGAAGATCTAGCCTGTTCTTCAGCTGCTTAGTGGCTAAGAGTACACAAATTTTTGAGGAAAACCAAAGACATCTAGGTACGTGGGGAGACACCGTGTCCGTGGTATAAAGCTTGTTAGTCAAAAGTGAAACAGCGTCCAGGGCTGCTGAAAGGTCCAGCCCCTCCTTCCTGAAACACTACCCTATGGAGATCAGGAGTTCAGAACTGACTTCTAGAAAAAATGCAAAGGATGGTTTTGGTGGAAGATTACTCATAATTACTGAGGCCAGGGATTTTTCATACATTATCCTCTAAACACAGTCCAGTGAACTTCATTATTCTCATTTTTCAAAGGAGGAAATAAGGCCTAGAGGTTAAATAACTTGCCTGAGGTCAGGATATTACCCACATTTGTCAGAATACAAAGCTTGTGCACTTTCTACTATGCCAAGCTTTCTCTCTGATGCTTACCTCACTTACTGCTAACTATTTTGAAAATTAATCTGTACTACAAGGAATAAGACATGGACAAAATATGTGGACAACACATATAAATTTCTTTAAACTAAGACACATAGTAGACCCTGCATATAATATTCAATCCCAGAACCGAAATTGGTATTTAAATAAGCGAAATGACATTCCTAATAATTAGTCATAGAGGAAGCAGGGCTCCTTTCTCTTTAAGATGCAAGACCTAGTGAAATGGACTTTGCCTCCCCAAAGAAATGCATTTCATTTTAGTAAATGGTGAGTAGATTCCATTCTAGAGCAAACAAAGCAAGTAATGTAGAGTCAGCCCACAGCAAAAAGAACAAGAAGAATTGTGTTGTGACAAGTTACCATGTTTTTAACCTCACACTGCACAGCATCAGGCCAGAATTAGCTATTCCCACACAATTGCCTCATGAAAAGGACTTATTTTCATAGAAACGTGGCTGATTAACAGCTGCCTAAACAATGGGGACTTAGTGCTTTTAGACTGAACGCTTATTTTTTGCCTCCAGGTCCAATGCCCAAAGTGGACTGGAGTCCCTCCTTCATTTTGAACCTCCCCACCAAATACACAACAAGCTTTAACCAATGGGCCTGACCCTGCGAGACCAGTCGAGGAAAGAGTGGATCTTTGGAATCCAGCATGGCAGCAGCAAGAACTGAACAAGGCTGCATCAGGAACAATTCCAGGGTCAAATCCATTCAAGTCCTGCCCTGGAAGTCTGAGAAAGGGCTGACGCTTGTTCAAGTTGCCTTTACAGCAAAGAGACTGAAGGATGAGATGTCAAAGGCGTGGGACTGGAAAAGAAGGAGAAGAGCTGGTTAACATTGGGATTGAGGACAATTTGGTGGTGGCATCTGTCACTCAGTGCCAGGGTCAATTCATCTGATAGACAAGTGAGGTTATAACATGTACCTGCTGAAACACACCAGTACTGAGAAAAGAAGAATTAGGATTAATTGGCTTCACCTAGACCAATTAAAAAAAAAGAATTCCAAATAGACTAAACTACAGATTATTTTCTGTGGCTACAAAATTAAATTCAGATTCAACTCTGAAATATAATACCACAGCACAATATAACTGACCTGATGGTATTATTAACAACTACAATATATTTTTAGTGTTGTTTCAGATTTTCAAAGCATTTCCAATGAAGATTTTCAATTTTTTTTTTTTTATTTTTTTTTATATGGAGTCTCACTCTTTTGCCCAGGCTGGAATGCAGTGGCATGAACTTGGTTCACTACAGCCTTCACCTCCTGGGTCCAAGTGATTTTCTCGCCTTAGCCTCCCGAGTGGCTGGGATTACAGGCGTGTACCACCATGCCCAGCTAATTTTTACATTTTGAGTAGAGACAGGGTTTCACCATGTTGGCCAGGCTGGTCTCAAACTCCTGACCTCAAATGATCCACCCGCCTAGGCCACCCAAAGTGCTATGATTACAGGCATGAGCCACCACACCTGGCCAAGATTTTCAAATGGCCTTCTGAGGTGGTTATGGCAATAATTTCACCTATCCTCCAGCAAAGGAAGAGCTAGTGAGGCACCCAAAATGGCTGCACAGTCCTAGAAGCTTATGTTTTCCCCTACATCCTGTTAGTGTCAAGGCTTTTAGATTAAAACTAATTTATTCAGTTCTCCCACCAAATCCTTGGGCCAACTTCTAAGCAGAACAAGCTTCACAGCTCTGATTCACCAAGAGATGCTGGGAATGACTCCATCTCCACCAATCCAGTCTTTTCATTTTAATTGCCAGTAACAAATTTGTGTGAAAACAGCTACTGAAAGGTTTTCCAAAAAATCTGTCCTGTGCTCGCTTCAGCAGCACATATACTAAAATTGGAACGATACAGAGAAGATTAGCATGGCCCCTGCGCAAGAAGGGCACACAAATTCTTGAAGCGTTCCATATTTTTATTTAAAAAAAAAAAAAAAAACTGCCCAATATGGAGACCTGTAGAAACACCCTTTTTTTTTTTTTTTTTTTTTTTTTTTTTTTTTTTGAGACTGAGTTTCACTCTTGTTGCCCAGGGTGGAGTGCAATGGCACGATATCTGCTCACTGCAACCTCCACATTCCTGGTTCAAGCGATTCTCCTGCCTCAGCCTCCCGAGTAGCTGGAATTACAGGCATGCGCCACGACACCTGGGTAATTGTGTATTTTTAGTAGAGATGGGGTTTCTCCAAGTTGGTCAGGCTGGTCTCAAACTCTGGACCTCAGGTGATCTGCCTGCCTCACCCTCCCAAAGCGCTGGAATTACAGGCATAAGTCACCATGCCCAGCCTCCTCTGCTATTTTAAAATGTATTTGTTTTTCAAAAACAACCTTGCAGGGTACAATGTCTCATGCCTATAATCCCAGCATTTTAGGGAAGAGATGGGAGGACTGCTTGAGCCCAGGAGTTTGAGAACAGCCTGAGAAACACAGGGAGACTCTGTTTCTACAAAAATTTTAAAATTAGCTGGGCGTGCATACCTGTAGTTCCAGCTACTTGGAAGGCTAAAGTGGAGGATCGCTTGCGCCCAGGAGGTTGAGGCTGCAATGAGTTGTGATTCTACCACTGCATTCTGAGCAAGAGCAAGACTGTCTCAAAAAAACAAAACCACCAGTAAGAAAACTGCAGCTTTGAAAACTTGCTCTTCTACACCAAATGTTGGTTAAAATCTGTATATCCTTTGGACACGCAGTTACATTCTCTCTCTCTCTCAATTCAGCATTCATTCATTGCTGACACTAATTAGTCTAACAAACAATGCCAAGGGAATCATTTGGTATCACACAGGTCTTAGCAGGGCTCAGCATCATGTGATTAAACCAGACAACTTGGGCTTATGATCGCTAGCCAACTTTGCACATTTACAGCTCAACTAAATTAAAAACACATTAAAACATCATAGTTGACGTTGTGACATGCCCCAAATTAGGTACCCTATAAAAATTTCCGTTTTCTCTTGAAATACATCCAAGTTGAACACTTAAGAAAGATCTCTGCATTAGGCCAACTAGCCTAACTTTTAGCAATTAAAGAAGCAATCACAAACTTCACTCAGCCTCCACTAATGCAGAATTAATTGTGTGGTAGTTTTAAAAATGTCATTAACATGGCTGGGTTCTCTCTGGAATTGCCTGACATATCACGTATCTGCAGATTATTAAAACAGGGATGAGATTCTTCATCATTTTAAAATTTATCCCACCTCACTGCATGAAAAATAGACCAGCATGGTTTCATTATTCTGCAACATTTGTAACCTAGGAAATGTGGACTCTATTTTTTATTTTTATTTTCCAGACGGAGTCTTGCTCTGTCGCCCAGGTTGGAGCGCAGTGGCGGGATCTCAGCTCACTGCAACCTCTGCCCCTCGGGTTCAAGTGATTCTCCTGCCTCAGCCTCCCGAGTAGCTGGGATTACAGGTGTGTGCCACCACACCCAGCTATATTTTTGTATTTTTAGTAGAGACAGGGTTTCACCACGTTAACCAGGATGTTCTCAATCTCCTGACTTCGTGATCCACCCACCTCAGCCTCCCAAAGTGCTGGAATTACAGGCGAGAGCCACCACACCCGGCCTGGTTTTTTTTTTTTTTTTGAGATGGAGTCTTGCTCTGTCACCCAGGCTGGAGTGTAATGAATGGCATGATCTCAGCTCACTGCAAACTCTGCCTCTTGAGTTCAAGCGATTCTCCTGCCTCAGCCTCTCGAGTAGCTGGGATTACAGGCGCCTGCCACCATGCCTGGGTAATTTTTGTATTTTTAGTAGAGACAGGGTTTCAGCATGGTGGTCAGGCTGGTCTTGAACTCCTGACCTCAGGTGATCCACCTGCCTCAGCCTCCCAAAGTGCTGGGATTACAGGCTTGCGCCACTGTGCCTGGCCCTGGTTTTGTTTGTTTGCTGCAGCCTTGACCTCCTGGGTTAAGCAACTCCTCTGCCTCAGCCTCTTGCGTAGCTGAGACTACAGGAACAAATCACTATCCATGCCTGGCTAAATTTTTGATTTTTTGTCAAGATGAGACTTCCCTTCATTGCCCAGGCTGGTCTCAAACTCCTGGGCTCAAGCAATCCTCCAGCCTCAGCCTCCCAAAGTGCTGGAATTATAGGCATGAGCCACTGCACATGGCTGCCACATGCTTTTATTTCAAGTATTTGGTTAGAATAATATTTTTAATAAAGTTAAGCTCTTTCAAAGCCATTAATAATAGTTTAAATCGCCGGGCGCGGTGGCTCAAGCCTGTAATCCCAGCACTTTGGGAGGCCGAGGCGGGTGGATCACGAGGTCAAGAGATCGAGACCATCCTGGTCAACATGGTGAAACCCCGTCTCTACTAAAACTACAAAAAATTAGCTGGGCATGGTGGCACGTGCCTGTAATCCCAGCTACTCAGGAGGCTGAGGCAGGAGAATTGCCTGAACCCAGGAGGCGGAGGTTGCGGTGAGCCGAGATCGCGCCATTGCACTCCAGCCTGGGTAACAAGAGCGAAACTCCGTCTCAAAAAAAAAAAAAAAAAAAAAATAGTTTAAATCAAAGCAGACTGAATGAAGTTTTGTTTTCATTTTCTTGATGTATTGTTATTCCTGAAGTGGAAGAAAAAATTCAGTTTTGCTGAAATTTCAACTGAAGATAAAATGATTTCTTTTGGCAGAGGAGAGGAGTGTTTAGTGGCCTTTGATTTTGCAGAATATTTCATTGGCATTGAGACATTTTTTAGAAAAAGATATCTTTCTTTTTCTTTAGGCTGTTAAAAATAATACTTTATACTGCCAATGAGTCAATATCCCTTATGCATTCCTCTTTATATTTACTACTCCCAAAATGTCGCCTTACTCTGTGATTGTTGTGCTCCATTTATTTTATTCAGTCAAATTTACTAGTTGCCTGTGGTCTAGAAATGCCCTCCACCCGTCAGAATTCGCGGGATCTCGGCCAGTCAGAGTAGAAATTCTTTCTTCCTTCCCACGGTCCAAGACCTCTTGTCCCCAGTGGCATGTCACAGGGCCTATTTCATGTTGCACTCTCCCTGACCTTCATGAGAGAATAAAGTAAAAGGGCCCAGGAGCCTAACTTCTATTATATCTTACCAAAAGCCAGTCATTTAGTTTCTTTTTCAAGAAAAAAATTTCTTTTTTTTGGAGACAGTCTTGTTCTGCTGCCTAGGCTGGAGTGCAGTGACGCTATCTTGGCTCACTGCAACCTCCACCTTCCAGGATCAAGCGATTCCTGTGCCTCACCGTCCCTAGTAGCTGGGACTACTGGCACGTGCCACCATGCCTGGCTAAGTTTTTGTATTTTAGTAGAGACGGGGTTTGACTATGTTGCCCAGGCTGGTCTCGAACTCTTGAACTCAGGCACTCTACCGACCTCAGCCTCCCAAAGTGCTAAGATTAGAGGCATAAACCACTGTGCCCAGCCAGAAAAAAAATTTCTTCTTTAAAAAAAATCTAGGCTGGGCATGGTGGCTCATGCCTGTAAACCCAGCACAGCACTTTGGGAGGCCAAGGCAGGTTGATCACCTGAGGTCAGGAGTTCAAGACCAGCTTGGGCAACATGGTGAAACCCCATCTCTACAAAAAGACAAAAATTAGCTGGGCATGATGGCGGGTGCCTGAAGCGGGAGAACTGTTTGAACCCAGAAGGTAGAGGTTGCAGAGGGCTGAGATAGAGCCACTGCACTCCAGCCTGGGTGACAGATTAAAACTCTGTCTCAAAAACAAAACAAAACAAAAGAAAAAAAATAAAAATAAAAAAAGAAACTCTTGCATGAATATGATATCAATGATGAAAAAACAAAAACAAAACAAAACAAAAGAAAAAAAAAAAACACCCCACAGGAGTGAAATGTCAATATGAGTTTCACACAGATAAGTGGAAGTCTCAGGTATAGCTATATATAGATACAGATACATATTTTCTGAGATGGAGTCTCACTCTTGTCGCCCAGACTAGAGTGCAGTGGTGTGATCTCAGTTCACTGCAACCTCTGCCTCCCAGGTTCAAGTGATTCTCCTGCCTCAGCCTCTTGAGTAGCTGGGATTACAGGGCCCTGCTACCATGCCTGGCTAATTTTTGTATTTTTAGTTGAGATGGGGTTTTGCCATGTTGGCCAGGCTGGTCTTCAAACTCTTGACGTTAAGCAATTCGCGCATCTCAGCCTTCCAAAGTGTTGGAATTACAGATGTGAGCCATTATACTGGACCATAGATATATGACTTGGAATAACTCTACAAACATTGCAAGGTACTTACCTGGGTGCTTATCCAGAAAAAACAGAAGGTAAGCACTACCCAACTGCTACCTTTTAGCAAAGCCACCTGCTACCCAGCTTTCTTCACCCAATCTCCTACAGAATAGACAGTTTTCACTTTAAAGCACAATTGGAACAACCCTCCAAACCTCCCCCCTAAAAAAGAGGGAAAGTAGAAGATGAAGAAAATTCCTTAACACACCAGTTTGAAATTGTTCTCTGGGTGGACATTCAAGGGGAAGCCTCAACATGTGTAGTCAGAAGGGACCCAAAATGAACCAAGAGGAGTCACAGACTGTCTACAAAAGCAGCAGCACTCCCTACTGTTCAGGCAGGGAAGGACACTAGGCAGTAAGCTACAGCTGGCTATGCCTTATTCAGTAGGGAAGAAACAGCAAGCAACCAATTCAATCCTGACAAAAATCCTATCACTGCAGACAGAAAGATATTAACTTGAAAATACTTGTCTCAATTATGAGTTTTAAATTTATTTTAGGTCCTTAAATGAGAAGTGTCACAATCTATGGGATCTACCTCTCCTTCACTTATCCCTGGGGAAGAGGAGACCCAACAATAAAGCTGTGTTAGAAAACCTGCTTCTCTGAAACCATTCTGAAGATACAAGTCACCAGCTTTTCAGCATTAGCCAGAGGCTTGTTTTCACAACATATCCCCACACCCACCATTTTCAATCCCTTGGTTCCCCATTCTGTGACATCTCCCACTATAGGGACACCAGCACCCATCAAAAATCTAAAACTGAGGAACTACAATTAAGAAAAAGGCTGCTTCCTGAGTTTTTCTGGGATGGGGTGAGGTGGGGTGGAGATGGGAACTAAAGTGAGGAGGAGCCTGGATTGTCAACTGGTATTTGACTTCTTAAAGTTGTCTTGGTTCCTCAGTTTGACAGGTGATGAACTGTCTCAGAGCAAACTATCCAAGGAAGAACTCTCAGGACAGAAACTCCAAAAACAAGAGAGGGTCCTGCTTGCCCCTCACACTCTTTCCAAAAGTAATATTAAAATCAGAAGAGATGGTTAACACCGATTATCTGACAATTTGGACTCCCCACACAAATTGTAAGTCACAGGCCAATAGAATTTCAGGTCTCAGAATAAGACCCTGATAGTCATACATTCCTCCTATTGCCATTCTCAAAAGCCTTACCCACTCATATTCTTACCAATGGTGAGGGTAAAACATTCGAACTACCATTTTGATCTGGACTGGAGAAGAAAAAAACGGTGTCACTCCAATAAAATGAATAGCCTACTGAGATAACTACACTTTGAATTTTGTTCTTACTTCTGAAAATTTAAAAGAATACCTGGAACGACCTCTAAGTAACTTCCACATCACTCAGCGCTGGAGAAAGGGGACCAAAGACTAGCGGAGTAAGAGAGAAATGGGCTCTCAGAGGGACTTTGCATCAGGCCACAAGGCAACTGGGCAGCTGCTGACCATTGTTCTCCAATCTTCTAAAGTCCTGGAGAAAGAAGGAAACAGCAAGTGCCCAGTACTCAGCTTTTCAAAACCTTTAAAATACTAGCTTCAATGACTAAACTAATCCCTGATTGGCTGGAATTACAATAAGGCTGGGCTTTCAGCCAATCAGAGTTCTGGTCGTTGGGAATGGACTAGAGGCTAGAGCAACTGCCACTCACTTGGCCCAATATTTTCTCAAAATTCCTGTTTCTCTGGCACTAGTTAATATGTGAATCTGAACTAAAGCAATAACAGAGAAGCTTTCTCTATACTCTACCTCTGCTCCAATTATGATTATCTACTTTGCCATGTGTTAGTATCAGAGTTCAATTAATTTGCTGGTATTCAGAATTCTGTACTCCTAGGTTTATCCCTTCCTTAACCATGACTCATTTCTCCTCCCATCTCCCATTTCTTCACTTCTGACTACATTTAGTGCATAGCAAAATGAAAAAAGTGTTTCTCACTGATTTAGGTTCAAGTTCAAAGATAAATTCCCACTCAGTTTGCAGGCTTACTGAAATGTCTAGCTGTTTGCTCTGAAACTTCAAGAGGAATATTAGAAGGACACATTCCTAAGAATCTAAAACAGGGTAAGGAAGAAAGTGGGGAGGCATGCCCACAAACTCTTCAGTTAAGTAAGGCCACAAACTCAAAAACACCAGGCAAAGCTGCAGGAAATGAATAGCAACTACAGTGGACCCTGGGATATGAATTCAGAGTTCAGTTGTTCCTATTAACAATGTGAACAGAGAAATAAAAGGCAAAATCCTAATCTACAAAGAGTTTACAATACTTAGGTAGTAAGGGCCTAATAATAATTGCTCTTATTTGTGTCCATCAAGAAAACAGATACAGAGAAGTTAAGCTTATCAGCTCAAGGAATCAGGTAAGGATGTCCTGAGTCTTAAGTCTATGGATCCCTTGATTCTTTTAGATCTTGTTGTCCAGTCACACTAGGTATGTGCTGAGACAAAGAAGTGTTTTCTCTTTGAAAAACAATTTGAGGCTGGGCGCGAGGCTGAGGCAAGTGGATCACGAAGTCAGGAGATCAAGACCATCCTGTATAATAGGATGAAACCCCATCTCTACTAAAAACACAAAATATTAGCCGGGCATGGTGGCATGCAACTGTAGTCCCAGCTACTCAGGAGGCTGAGGCAGGAGAATTGCCTGAACCCGGGAGATGGAGGTTGCAATGAGCCATTACCACGCCAATGCACTCCAGCCTGGGCAACAGAGCCAGACTCCATCTCAAAAAACAAAAAAACTCAACCATTTGAAATCCCTCAAGTTTACCATAAGAAAGACTCCCTATAGAGACCAAGCCGTTTCCCAGCCCAGGACATATGATGAGAGATCCTTTATTCAGGACAGGTATTCCCTATGTACCTCTGCAACGATCCTGTGTGAGCTGCACGTGTACCCCAGAACCTAAAGTACAATAATAAAAAAAAAAGCCAGGTATCCCCATATTAGGTAAAGCAGTCCAGCAACTTCCCAGGAAAACATAAAGCCTTAAGTTAGTTGAAACGTGAAACATCTGAAGTTTAACCCTCTGGCTTATAAATAGCTTTGCCTGTTCTGGTGAGCAAAGATAATTACTCTTCATGAATGGAATCCTGATCTATTTTGGAGTACCAACTACATGTCTTTTATTTTAGCCCCAATCTTTTTTTGTTTTTTTGAGACAGGGTTTCACTCTATCACCCAGGATGGAGTGCAGCAGTATGATCACAGGTCACTGTAGCGTCAACCTTCCCAACTCAGCCTCCCAAGCAGCAGGGCCTACAGGTATGCACCATCATACTCAGCTAATTTTTGTATTTTTTTAAACAGAGATGGGGTTTCGCCATGTTGCCCAGGTTGGTCTTGAACTCCTGGCCTCAAGCAATCCACTGGCCTCAGCCTCCCAAAGTGCTGGAATTACAGGGGTGAGCCACCCCACCCAGCCTTAAATGTTTTTGTAGAGACTTAGTTTCACTCTGTTGCCCAGGCTAGTCTCAAACTTCAGGGCTCAAGCAATCCTCTCACCTTGGCCTCATGAAGTGTTAGGATTATAGGCATGAGCCACTATGCCTAGCCTTATTTTAGCTTCTTGGCTGCTATAAGAACTTTGTCAGTGTGACATGCAAAAAAATTGAAATCCATTTCTTTTCTCTCTAGAGACACTAAAGCTAAGGAACTAAAACATGTAGCCATTTAAAATGCTGCAATTGTGAAGTCCAACGTCTTACAAGCTCCTCTCATTTTGCCCCCAGTGGGACTGTGACAATTTAGCAGCAGCAGGACACATTTTAAGCCAAGATGTAAGGAAGGAAGGACTCCTTGCTGAACCTCATAAAAACAACCCAAGAGACCCATTACCTCTTGTATCCCTAAATGAACTGGTAGTAGGACTGTAACGAGAGAGGCAGGAACTTGGCCAAAGAACTCTAACCAAGCCAGATAGTAAAAGGGCATTTGTAATGGATGTTCCTATCACTGTCCTCTGCTATAAGGAATCCAGGAAACATGAAAAACATAAAACCACCTCCCTCCAAATCTTCTAAATCTCTACCCTATTTTCAGCACTGGAAAATCATATATAAACAAGGCTTTTTCATACTAACAGAGCCTAATGTTTACTTTTATTTTTTTTCTCAAGGCAGAATTTTGCTCTTGTTGCTCAGGCTGGAGTACAATGGCACAATCTTGGCTCACTGCAGCCACCACCTCCTGGGTTTAGGCAATTCTCCTGCCTCAGTCTCCTGAGTAGCTGGGATTACAGGTGTGCACCACTATGTCCGGCTAATTTTTACATTTTTAGTAGAGATGGGGTTTCACCATGTTGGTAAGACTGGTCTTGAACTCCTGACCTCAAGTGATCCACCTGCCCTGGCCTCCCAAAGTGCTGGGATTACAGGCTTGAGCCATTGTGCCCAGCCCCTAATGTTTATTCTTCTAAGGATGTCTGATATGGAAAAAAGTTAAACTGATTTTGTTTATTTCATTTATTTTCCTTTTGATTTGTGCACAGAAGCGACATATAGTAAATGTTTAGGTCAAAAAGAGTGCTATATATGAGAAATATAAAAGTCTGATAAGAATGCATTTTTTTTTTTAATTTTTCTTTTTTTGAGATGGAATTTTGCTTTTGTTGCCCAGGATGGAGTGCAATGATCTCCACTCAGGCGTGCACCACTACACCCAGCTAATTTTTGTATCTTTAGTAGAGATGGGGTTTCACCATATTAGTCAGGCTGGTCTCAAACGCCTGACCTCAGGTGATCCACTTACCTCGGCCTCCCAAAGTGCTGGGATTACAGGTGTGAGCCACCAGGCCCAGGCTTTTTTCCAATTAAAAAAATTTTTTTTTTCTCTCACTATTTGAACTACAGAAACAATGCATGTGGTCATAGTTTAATTTACAGTTATATTTTCTTAGTGACAGATAAAATAATTTGCATTCTGCAATAAATGATGTGAGATGGAATCTCATTCTGTTACCCAGGTGGGAGTGCAATGGCGTGATCTCGGTTCACTGCAACCTCTACCTCCAGAGTTTAAGTGATTCTCTTGCCTCAGTCTCTGGTGTAACTGGAATTAAAGGAGCACACCACTACATCCAGCTAATTTTTGTATTCTTAGTAGAGACAGGGTTTCGCCATGTTGGCCACGCTAGTCTCAAACTCCTGACCTCAGGTGACCCACCGCCTCAGCCTCCCAAAGTGCTGGGATTACAGGCGTGAACTACTGTGCCTGGCCTAAAGACATCTTAAATTCCACGAAATAAGGTAGTTTACCTTACTTATTTTATTGTACTGCTACCAAATACTATGTTTTGTGTGATGTGGTCACATTATAGCATAACCTATTTTATATAATATGTCTTCAGGTTCATTTACTCCAATTTTATGACAGAATATCCTCTCAGGCTGTGATTGAAGAAATTTATTTGCTTTAGATAGGAGGCTTTGAAATGAAGTCCAAAATAGGGACACTCTGCATCAGAGATTTACAGTGAGCACGATGAGTTTTTAAAGTTACCTATGGCCAAGTCCCCATTTATAATATAAAGAACCACTGAACTCTTTCCAAATACAAGTAAATCTCTACAATTAATTTAGGCTCTGTCTTCGCTGGGCAGAGTTTTGTCTCCCATTTTGCAACTCTTTAATGATGTGTAAGGGTTGATGATGCTTAACTTGAAATACCTAGAAAGAAGTAGGAACAACATGAAAACTCAAAATTAAGAACAGAGACTAGACTCTGGTTTCCTGGCTTCTCTGATATCTCAGGGGCCTATTACACTTTGTCAGACCTCTCAGCTCCCAACAGATGGAGACATTGGCTGTGATAACCGCTTGATAACTATTCCTCAAGCTTGATAACTATTCCTCAAGCTTGATAACTATTCACTGCACCTGAGCACCTCTTATATTTTTAACTTAATCAGATAGTAAAAACTTCAGAATACTGATTTCAGATCTCATGAACTAATTCTACACCACCACCTCAAATTAAGCAGCCTGAACACCTAATGGGCTTGGTATGAAAGATATAAAGTATGTGGGAAGGAGACTGAGGGCACTGTAGTCATCTTGAACAAAAGCAGATTAACCTGCAGCTGATGAGAAAAGGGCTCCAAACTTCTAGAACCTTTTTGTCAATTCTGTTTTAGGATTAGAACAAGTATGACTACCCACAACTCTGTTCCAACCCCACTTCCAATAATCTGGCCTAACTGTTGCCAGAATGTAGAGTGTTCTCGAAAACCACTCACTCAGCAGCTCCCTTGACTAGTCCGACTGGCAATCTCGAGCCACTGCGGCTGCTTCGGAGTGCCAACAGCGCCCAAGCAGCTGCCCTCTTCCTTGCTGCTTAAGAAAGAACAGTGCTGGGAAGGATAAGGAAGGACAGGGGAAGAGGAGTCTCACGTGTAGAACACCAGATAATCCCCTCGCTCTTCCTTTTTTCTTCATCATCTTTGACTTCTGGGATAACCAGGGGGCAATCAGGTCAATTATGGAGACACACTCACCTCAAACCCTAGACTAGTGAACGCTGGGGTACAATTAGGGAAAACGGGGTGAGGAAAGCAAAGGTTTTGGAGATGGAAAGTGTAGACAGGCAACAATGCACAGAAGTTAACAAGAGAAGGCGGGGGTCGGGGGCGATGTAAGGAAGTCGTCATCGACGCCGCGCCGCCTCCCCCACCTCGCATCAGACCTCTGAAATTGCCCTCGGAGACCCGGCCTCTCCTATAAGGACGATCGTCCTCTCAGCTGCTGAACTAGGCCACGTCTCAGGTCCTTCGCCAAGCGGAAGCTGGAGAGGAAGGCCGACCCCCTAGAGCGCCCCTTCAGGGGGTCCATCCGGCCTTGATCTCAGGTTGTGGGGGGTGTTTGCGGACGGCGGGGCATCGCCTCAACAGCTGGGGGCTGCATCACGGCAGGAACTGGGTTTTCCTGAGACACGAAGCCCCTCTACTACCCTGGTACCCGGTTACCTCTTCGCCTCTTCGTCGTCCAGCAGCTCTGGCTCGGTCGCCGCCATTACCACATCGCACTCCGCGGCAGCCGCCATCTTACCGCCGGGACCAGAGAGCTGGGTGGGAGGCAGGCGGTGAAGAGCACTTCCGGTTGGAGCATAGAGCAGCTCAGCGGCGCTGCGCCCAGAAAGGCTCCCTCGAGCTAGTCTACCAGCGAGAGGCTCCGTTTGGGACCAGAGCGGCCTCCCGCCCCCGGAGGTCCACGGTGGTCTCCGCGCCGGGGCGGGAGCCCAGGGACTTTTCCTGTGCGTAGGCGGCGCCACTTTACCCGTGGGTGGGACGTGGGGTGTACAGGTGGTGATAGCCTCTCTAAGGCTTGGCTGTTTTCAGTATTCCAAGAGCCTCGTTGCCATAGCAACTTCCAATCCTAGAGAGTCCCCTGAAAGGCTCCAGGGAGTCTGAGTTGGGTGGGGACCAGGTGACCCAGGACTCTGGAGGGAAAGAATCCCCACTGGTATCTTTCTGACCTTGGAGTACGTCCACGGCTTCTTCCCGGGAAAGGCAAGAGACACTTTGAGCCCAGTTCCCCGAGCTTTCATCGTTCTCTGGAAGCCCTGCCCAACCAAGCCAGGGTAACGCAGGGCGTCTTCACCCTGCGCCTTTCATCCACTTCGGATCGCCAAACACCAGCTGGTTCATCATCCTAATGACGCTGACCCTTTTACGAGGCTGCTTTCATGTCAGCCACCTGGGAGTGCCATCTCAGCATTAAGCCTAGGAAAGCTGACACATGGCGCCCCAGACCCTGCCCTGGAGTTTATAAGGAAGCTCGCGGGGTGAGGTCCCCGCTTCTTGTGTCCCCAGTACTCCCACCTCTCATATAAACGTTCATCACGCTCGTCTTGCCGAATGCGGTCTGGATTGAGAACTCATAGGGGACAAGAGCACAGTTTAATTATCTTTGTTGTTATTCCCTCACCCAAACCTCTCTTTGTGGACCTGAATTAAGTTGGAGCTTTCTGGGGTCAAATTGGAGGAGTATGAGGAGTAGTTTTACAATGTAAAGCTAAGAGTAACTAAAAAGAAGGCAAAGGAATTTTAAAAGGATTTACCTGTTTTCCTCCAGGAAAACGGCATGTGCCAATGCACCTACCCTGCCTATCCCAGTGGGGAGGGAGCTGTGTCCTTGTACCCTATGAGTTCTCAATCCAGACCACAGCGACCACTGAGTAGGGAGGGATGGGACAAGCTCGCTAGGTTGGAAAGGAGGGGTCATTCGTCTAGCCAATCACTCAATATCCCTTTCCAAAATGCCTACTCTGCTAGGTTGGGAGGGCACAAGACTCACAGACCACCTGCCCTGCCTGCCAGTGGCTCAAAGTTCAGTCTAATGCTAGCCAACCTATCTCGCCATCTTCCAACTTTATGTTCTATCTAAGGCAACTCATTTATTCCCACAGCTTTAATTCCATCTGTTGATGTTCTCAGCCCTTCATATCTCCAACCTAAACATTTCTTCAGGTTCCATAGCTGTATATTCAACTATAAACTGGATATCTCTTGTATGTTTCACAAATCTCCAAGGCTTACCATATTTAAGTTGAACTTTTAATTCTCTACCCACACCTCAACAACAGAAAAAACAAATGCTGTATGTAATTATTAACTTTACTGAATTTTGTATCTTGTTAAATGGATTAAACTCACTCACCTGGCCACCATATGAGAAGGATGGAAGATATCATGAACTCCTCCCTCTCACCCTTGGCGTCCAATGTGTTGCCAAGTTTTGTTGATTCTCCTACCAAATATTTCCCAAATCTATCTCCACCTTTGCATCCTGATTCAGGCTCTCATCATTTTTTTAAATCTTGGAATAGGCTGGGTGTGGTGGCATGTGTAGTCCCAGCTACTTTGGAGGCTGAGGCAGGAGGATCACTTGAGCCCAGGAGTTTGAGGCTGCAGTGAGCTACGATCACACCAATGTACTCCAACATGGAGAAAAGAGCAAGACCTTGTCTCGAAAAAAAAAAAAAAAAAAAAAGCAACAACAACAAAACAACAGCAAAAACAAAACAAAAAACTTGGAATACAGCAGTAGTCTCTTAATCGGTCCCTAGTTTCATCTCTGTCCAGCCTTCCCTCTTCTGCCAGAGTGATCTTCCTTGGGGACTGGTGATGTCACTTCATTGGCAGTGGCTTTCCATGACCATCAATTTGATCTCTTTGGCCTGCCACACAAGGCCTTTGATTATCTGTTTATTTTTTTAAATGACTTGAGTACCAATATTTAGGTCCTTCCTACCACCAATAATGAACCCAAGTCATCATAGTTCCAGAAAATTCCATGACTGTAGCCATGTTTCCTCCACCCTAGAATACCCTTTCCCCCAAGCCCTTCAATGTCCGCTGACCCAAAGTTAAATGCCCCTTTGCTGTGTCCCATAGCACCTTAGTAATTGTTGGGTAGACATCTAGCTTCTCTAGACCGTGAGTTCTGATCGGCAGCCACCATGTCTAACTCGTCCACCTTCTCTCAGTATATGGCCCTGTACCTGGCACAGACAGAAGATGCTCAGAAAATATTTGACGAATAAGTGGTTGAGTAAACGAAGAGTAACTGTACTCTGATCGCCTTTAGAGAGAGAATATTTGGGTCTCAGAGACACCAGAACATCGGCCCACGTCCAGGCAGCCTAGAACCTTGGGCTCCAGCGCGCACCCAGGCCAGGTCCTGGCTGTCATTCCCCCGCCGGTCTCTGGGGGAGCTGCGCGGTCCGCGCCCGCTCTTCGCTGCCGGAATTCGTCTTGCCTGACGGAAGCTGGCGGGGCGGGCAGGCGGCGGGGGCGGGGCCCGGCGGAGCCTACACCGGCCCGGAAGGAAGACTGGAGCCTTTGCGGCGGCGCTGTCCCTCGCCTGGTCCCCGCGCGCTCCCAGGGTCCGGCTGGTGCTGCGGGGACCCCAGGAGGTACGGAGCTGGGAGGCGAGTCTCGCGGGCGCTGGGATGGGCCTCCACCTCCGGGCCGCTTTTGCTGGCTTGTCTCTGCCTCTCATTCCCTCTGGGGGCTCCCCCGTGGGAAAATCTGTGGTGACGGTCCCTCTGGCCCAGTCTTGTGGTGTCCTTTTTGTGGGGTCACTATGGAGAGGGGGGTCTGTGTCAGGAGCTTCCCCTGGAGAGGTTTCTGTTTGGGACCGTCTTTGGGAGTGATCTATCTCTGCTCTCTGGGGGGATGTTTGGAGTTGTTGGGGGGGGCTTGTGTTTGGAAGTTTGCCTTCGGGGAGATATCTATCTGGGACCTCTTGGGGTTTCTGTGTCTGAGCTTTCTCTTCTGGGTCTATCCGTCCAAGAGCAGCAAAAACTGTCTCCTTTCTGAAGCATTTTTTTTCCTTAGATTTTTTTTCACTCTTGTCTGATGTTCATCTTTTAGTCTTAGACTTGATTATAGTTTAGAGGGAATTGATTGTTGTCCAGATGAGCCGTACAGGAAAGCAGATTATCTTTTTTTTTTTTTTTTCCTTTTGAGATGGAGTCTCACTCTGTCATCCAGGCTGGAATGCAGTGGTGCAATCTCGGCTCACTGCAACCTCTGCCTCCTGGGTTCAAGCAGTTCTCCTGCCTCAGCCTCTCAAGTAGCCAGGACTACAGGCGCCTGCCACCACGCCTTGCTAATTTTTTGTATTTTTAGTAGAGATGAGATTTCACTATGTTGGCCAGGCTGGTCTCGAACTTGTGATCCACCCGCCTCGGGCTCCCAAAGTGCTGGGATTACAGGTACAAGCCAGTGTGCCTGGCCCCAGATTATCCTTTTCATTTGCTCACTCTCCCTCCCCCCTCACCTCCCCGGAGCAGATGGCGTCAGACAGCCACACAAAATACTATTTCTGCTTATTTCTCCATGGGGTCATGGTTAAAGAGACGAAGCTGGGGCCGGGCACGGTGGCTCATGCCTGTAATTCAAGCACTTTGGAGGCCAAGGCGGGCGGATCACCTGAGGTGGGGAGTTCATGACCAGCCTGACCAACATGGTGAAACTCTGTCTTAAAAAAAAAAAAAAAATAGAGAGGAAGCTGGGCTGAGCTCCCTTCACTAATTGGTCCTCTTTACATTCACATCTTGCGCACAGAAGGGAACCTGGCGAATGGCCAGTGACTCTCCTCTCCCTTTATGGCACCATTTCCAAGCACCTGCCCTGTGCCAGATACTGCCTGTATAGGGGATAACAAAGACAAAATAACAGCTTGCCATCCAGTAGTGGACATAGAGACGTTGGTTTCTTCTGACTAGCATTGGGATGGTGCTGAAACCCTGAAACTACACATTCAGTTTAGAATTTGGGCTCTCAGTTACGGAAGTTCTGCCTTCTGTTTGTTTTTGTCTATCAGAAAACATCAGCTAGTAACTGCCCTCTGGGTTGATGCTGTCTTTCCTTACCTCACCAATGTGCTTCTGTTCCTCAAGGTTGAAAGCTAAGCATGGGGAAGAGCTGCAAGGTGGTCGTGTGTGGCCAGGCGTCTGTGGGCAAAACTTCCATCCTAGAACAGCTGCTGTATGGGAACCATGTAGTGGGTGAGTGTTGTTGGAGGGGGAGGGACCGTGGAAGAAGTTGAAGAATAAGGAATAGTACTTGATCACAACACACACAGGCAAAAAGCTTCTCTGGTGGTTTTTGCACCTAGAAGAGTAAAACTTACATTGTAACCCCCAAAAGTAACTCTACAACACTGAGCAGATCTGGAGGGAAAAAACCCAACGTCTGAGATAGGAAGGAGAAGCTCTCATGCCACACTTGTGCTTAGTATGGAATTAGCATGAAATTAATGTCCGTTCTCCAGGCTGTCCATTCTCTGGCCTCCTCAGCACCCCCGCGCTCCTTTCTTTCCCTGTCTGGTCAGTCTTAAGATGTTCTCATCACTCACATTTCCCATCTCCCTCTCCACTTCAGACAGTTTTCTCATTTTATACCAGGTTCGGAGATGATCGAGACACAGGAGGACATCTACGTAGGTTCCATTGAGACAGACCGAGGGGTGCGAGAGCAGGTGCGTTTCTACGACACCCGGGGGCTCCGAGACGGGGCCGAACTGCCCCGACACTGCTTCTCCTGCACTGATGGCTACGTCCTGGTCTACAGCACAGATAGCAGAGAGTCCTTTCAGCGCGTAGAGCTGCTCAAGAAGGAGATTGACAAATCCAAGGACAAGAAGGAGGTATGTGGCATAAGCTCCTGGTGGGAGCCTCAGTGGCGAGAGAGTGTGGGCGGTGGGTTGGTTTGGGAAGCCTGGCATGGCTCCATTCTTCACTCATTTGCCAGAAGGTGAGTTAGGAGCTAGAGGTGGGGTGGAGGCCACTGAGGGTATCTTCACCCTCAAGGGTGGCTCCATGTTGAATCTGCTCAACCAAAGAGGCCTCTGTGGCTTAAGGAGTCTCTGACCTTATGTATGAAGCCCCATTAGTTGTTCTTCCTGATGGTTCCATGCTTTTAGCTATGAAGGCACTTTTTTTTTTTTTTTTTTTGAGACAGAGTCTCACTCTGCCACCCAGGTTGGAGTACAGTGGCATGATCACAGCTCACTGCAACCTCAGCCTCCCAAGCCTTCAGTGGTCCTCCTGCCTCAGCCCCCTGAAGTAGCTAGGACTACAGGTGCACACCACCACACCTAGCTAATTTTTGTATTTTTAGTAGAGATGGGGTTTCGTCATGTTGCCCAGGCTGTTCTCAAACTCCTGGACTCAAGCAGTCCATTTGCCTCAGCTTCCCAAAGTGTTGGGATTACAGGAGTGAGCCACCCCACCTGGCCACAAAGGCCCTTCTGTTCTCTAAAATCCCCCTCTAAGCTGCAGGGTTCTGGGAGTGTTTCCTCGCCAATTTTTGAGCCAGAAACTGACTGCTAGTAATGAGCATGTATGGCTAATACAGAGCTGGTGATAGAACTCCTAAAAGGAGAGCTAGATGGAGGCCAGAATTTGAACAGAGGAAAGAGAAGGAAAAGCAACCATCTCCTTCCACTCAATGAGTGGTTTCGAGTGTAGAGATAAGACATCAGCCGTTGAGAATCCTCTCATAGAACTTCTAGGTGGTTGCCAGCCCCCATGTCCATTCCTGGGTCCATGGTACATTCACGGGCCTATGTTTTGTCCCTCCTCCCCAGGTCACCATCGTGGTGCTTGGCAACAAGTGTGACCTACAGGAGCAGCGGCGTGTAGACCCAGACGTGGCTCAGCATTGGGCCAAGTCAGAGAAGGTGAAGCTGTGGGAGGTGTCAGTGGCGGACCGGCGCTCCCTCCTGGAGCCTTTCGTCTACCTGGCCAGCAAGATGACCCAACCCCAGAGCAAGTCTGCCTTCCCCCTCAGCCGTAAGAACAAGGGCAGCGGCTCCTTGGATGGCTGAAGAGCTGCCATTCCTCCTTCACACTCTCAGCCCCATTTCAGCATCTGGGGCTCTGGTAGATGGGTTGAGAGCAAAGTGGAGGGCAAGCTGACCTTCCCAGTCAGCCAGGGAGCTCCCCACTAGGCCAGGCCCCAGCCACTTTGCTCCCCCTCACCTCTGGGAAGTACAAATACTCTTGATTGACATCCCTTCCCTCAGCCCTCCCAGCCTACTCCCCACCCCGGCTTTTATCAGATCTGCTCCACTATCACCTGGGGCAGTTGTGGGTCACTGTCCCTTCCAACTGCCCCAGACAGGAAACAGAGTCACCACACAGCAGTGCCCCTTCTTGGGTCTGGTTCCTGTTATAGGGGTCCCACCCTCTGGGCTTCCTGTCAGCAACACACAAACACTTATGGCACCAGCCTGGACTCCAGAGAAAGGGTGTCCAGGTATTGTGTGTATGCATTTAGTTGTGCACACGTGTGTATGTGTGTGTGCACACATGTGCTCCTACACTGGCATTAGGGGTGTCTCCTCATCCCTCACCCTCCCTTTCTCCTGTCCTTTTCTTGGCTGGAAAAAGCTAGACTCCTGGGAGTGTAGTTTTCTGTTTTAAATCCCCTATCCCTGCTGGGCTCAGTGGCTCATGCCTGTAATCCCAGAGCTTTGGGAGGCCGAGGCGGGTGGATCACTTGAGGTCAGGAATTCAAGACCAGCCTGGCCAACATTGTGAAACCCCGTCTCTGCCAAAAATACAAAAGTTAGCCGGGCATGGTGGCACATGCCTGTAATCCCAGCTATTCAGGAGGCTGAGGCAGGAGAATCGCTTGAACTCAGGAGGCAGAGGCTGCAGTGAGCTGAGATCATGCTACTGCACTCCATCCAGCCTGGGCAACAGAGCAAGACTCCGTCTCAAAAAAAAAAAAAAAAAATTTCTCCACCCCCACCAATGGTTTCACTTCCTCTTCCTGCTCAGGGAGCAGATGGGCCTCATTAGTTGAGGTGGAATAGAATGATCACTGGGCTATGAGTGGCCAGCCAACTCTGTGACCCAGCAAAGACCTTCCCCTCCTCTGGGCGTCAGTTTTCTCATCTGTAAGATGACCAGAGTTGCTTAGATGATCACCTAGATCCTTTCCAGTTCTCTGATTTTGTAAAGCCAATGGCTTCTCCCTCTTCAAGGTGCTACGCCGACCAGCCCTGGAGGCTGGGATCCGCCGCTCCCTCCAGCCACCAGGGGGCAGGAGTGCACTACCTGCTGTCAATCGCCAGAGCAGCCGCTCCGTGCCCAGCCTGCCAGCCTCACCCTTGGAGGCTGCTGTTCATCCTGCCTGTGGTTTTCAGCTCAGAGCTGGACTTCTATTTATAACTTACCTGTATTTATATTTATATGCCCGCTGCCATGGTGAAGGCTGGACAAGGTGCTCCTCTGGCCCCTCCTTCTTACCTCAGATGCCTGCATAGAACAAGGCAAACTGTAGCAGCCTCTCAGGAGCTGACAGGTCCTCTTTCGGGGCTCAGGTGGGTGGGCACACACCCAGCGGGCTGCAAAGTGAGCTTATTACCCACAACTTCCTGTGCCTGCTTTGTGCGTCTAAGGTGCACACCTAGCTTAGGTGAGACACTGCAGCCAGGCAGTCACCCATACAAGCCCTTCTCAAAGCCAGGGGTGACTGGGGCAGGTACCCAGGGCTAGGTGAGTGGAATTAGGACATGCACAGGCTTGGGCTTCAAGTTCATTTATTGATGCATTCATTGGACACAATAAAACCACAATTGTTATCAAAAAGTTTCCCTCCCCACCTTTTTCTGGTTCTCCCACTGGAAATGTCTTTAAAAAAAAAAAAAAAAAGATACAGGGGGATACTGGCAAGGTCCCATGATGTGGGGTGGGGAGGGGGCAGTACTAGGGTGAAAGGGAGTTTGTGACATTGACATTGACGGTATGAAAATGCGTCTTGCAAGTGCATGTCAGACTGTTTCCCAGCACTCAGCTTCACAGGGGCAGGGGCTGGATGGGAGAAGGGAAAGCTGAATTTCGTGCTGGGACCAGTTTGGAGTGGGAAGCTGTAGGGGAAAGCTCTTCCTTTGGGAGCCCTGGGGGGATTCAATGTTAGCTGAGTCCACAGTCTGAGGGAGACCCACGCCTGCCCTCCAAGAGCTGGGGTTCATGAAGTCAGAGAAAGGCTACGAAGGGAGAGCCTCCGAGGGATGAATTACTTCCTAAGTATTAAGACTGGGCCTATCCATGAGTATCACTTGAACCCAGGAGGCAGAGGCTGCAGCGAGCCAGATAGCACCACTGCACTCTAGCCTGGGTGACAGAATGAAACTAAAAAAACAAAGACTGGGCCCATCAATGCCAAGAAGACTAAGATTGAAACAAACAAGATACCTGGGCCCAACCAGAACACCTCCTCTCCTAGTCCCATTCCTTCAGAGCAGATGAAGCCCCCAAAGCCTTCAGAATCAACCCCACTACCTCCTTGGCTCTGCCCCACCTTAGCACTGCTGATCGAGGGACTTCTGGGTCCCCCTTTCTCCTCCATGGTCCTCTGCCACACCCCCACAGTCACCTTTCCTGATTGCCTTGAGCCCGCTCCAGCTAGAGACCCCATCCCTATCTCCAGTGAAGCCCCAGAGCCTAGGAATAGAGGTCAGAGACTTGTCCCTCAGCTAGGAGAGGACGGCTTGTAGAAGCTACGATTCCTGGAGTCTGGCCGTGTGGGTCTTGGTGTAGGTCTTGGGTGGAGGAAAATGAGCACCGCGTGGCTGGGGCTGAGATTTGCATAGATCTTTGGGATCTGTCAGGGTGGGAGATGCAGGGAAGCCTAGAAGGCCTGGGAAAGGAGGGTGGGGACAGTCCTTGGAAGGGCAGCTGTCCTTAAAACTAGTCCAGCTCTTCCTGGAGTAGGCAAGACCATTGAAGCTGTTCACAGTCCCTGTGGCATGTAGGAAACCAAGGTGTCTTGGGACAGGAGGAGACAAGGACTGGCTACTGGGAAATCAGCCCTGGCCTCCCCATGAGGGCTAATAAGGGGCAAGCACAATAGGTCCTGTGGCAGGGCGGACAGCTCCTGCTGGGGTGCGAAACAGAGCTGGGCCCAGGATCGGAGCCGGGAAGAGGGCAGTGGCTGCTGTAGGGGCAGGGCGGAGGGCCAGGGGTCCTGGCAGGGCGCAGATGGCAGTGGCTGCGGTGGGGAGCGGGCTGGGCAGAAAGCGGGCTGCCAGCGTCTTGGTGAGTTGCTTCTGCAAGGCCAGTTTAGACTACACAGAAAAGAAAGGAAAGGACAGTCTCCACCGCAGAAACCCCACCCTGCCCCGGGCCCCATCCTCAAGCTTTTTGCTGCAGAGAAAACATGCCTTTTAGACTTCCAAACCTAAATCCTCCTCCCTTCCCACCCCCAAACATTCATTCCAAAGGGCTTTCTCCACCACCTGTCTTCCTGTCTAGAGGGAGGAAAGTCTCACGATGGGAGAAGGGAGGATTTATAGGATAAAAATGGTCTCTGGGGGATGCACGCTCACCCCTAGCTCTTGCCCCTAAGATGAACTACCCCAGCCCACCTCCCCGGAAATTCCTCTGGGTAGATCCCAGTTCCCAGCCCCAGCTCCCTCCTGGCCCAGCAGCCTCAGTGCAGGGGGGCCTCTTTCCTGCCCCACCGCAACCCCCTCTGGCCCTCCCAGCCCACTCTCTCCCCATCTCCCCTCCAGACCCAGTCCCAGCTCTGTTGCCTGGAGACAGATACCTTGAGGATACTCACAGCCAGCGCTTCGTGCTTCTGCAGCTTGCTGTGCTGGCTGGAGGGCTTGGGGGGCTTCCCGGCCAGGCGGTCTTTGTGCCTCCTGCTGCTCATGTGCTAATGGACAGACAGATTGGGAACAAGATGTCAAAGCCCGAGGACCCCAAGACCATCATCCTCAACCCTCTCCCCATTCCTCTACCCACAGTTCAAACATCCAAAGCAGACAGACTGGGTCCTCACCCTGGGAAGGGGAGGTGAGTCTTGGCCCTTGCTCTCAACTGGCCCACTGGCCTGCTGGCCTCGCTCCTCCAGCCCGCCCTGCTCTGCCCTGCCTGCCCTCTTTCTTCAGGATCCCTCCCTCTCCTGCCCTGTTCCCCAACCCCCTCCCCTGGCTCCAACCCCAGTCCCAGCCTCACTTCTCCCACCTGCTTGAGTTGGGTCTCTGAATTGACCTGGAGCTGACAGAGGGCACAGTGGAAAGCGGGGCTGGGCCCCTGCCGGCCCCCTGTCACTCTCTTGGCCTTGTGTCCGGTGCCTCCCCTGGACATTGGGCGGCCCCGGCCCCTCCGGGGAGCCCCTCGCTGACCTTCCACCATCCACCGGTGCTTGGCTCCTGGAGGGGGAAGAAGGCAGTGTCTCAGCAGCAGAAAGGGGTTACAGGGGCCACGGAGACCCCCTCCACACTCACTCAGTTTAGCGCTCCCTATAAGGCTCAGGGCTGCTCTGTGCACACATCGCCCTCCAGCCACACGTGGTTTCTCCTCCCAGCCTGCCCTTGCATGCCAGCCCCTCCCATGGAAGGCCTTCCTGGCTATAACTGGCTGGCTTCCCCTTTGCTTTGATCTCAGCCTCCTCCTTCTAGGTGTGATCTAAGGATAGAGAGAGATGTCTCCTGTCTCCTGTGGAGTGACTCTTCAGAGGTTTAGCGACCTTCATTCAGTTCTTGCTGCCTCACACTTTCCTTCCCAATTCGCCCTCCCCAGGGAGTCATGGGAGGACCCGGAAATGCCTGCCCAATAATAAGCGAGCACAACGCCTCTGACACCCAACCCTTGAGCGAAGCACCCAGGAACTCAGGCCTGCCCACATCTGGTGAGGCTCAGCTTCTGCCCCACCCTTTCCCCCGGGCTCCAGCTCCTAGGGACCACTGACCTGTGTTGTGAGCCTGAAGCTGGGAGGCCGAGTTCACCGTCACCTTACACGTGGGGCAGTAGAGGCGCCCCTTCTCGCTCCTGCCTTCCCCACTCACGCTGCTTCCCACGGCAGCTGCTGGTGGCTCAGGCCCCGGTGCCTCTCTCCCAGGCTCTGGGGAGCAAGGAGGGCAGGAGGAAGAAGAGGAAGAGGAGGCAGCATCCAAGAGGTCTGGGTGGGCTGGTTCCCTGGATGTAGGGTCCGGAGTCGGTGCTGGCTGGAGTGGAGGCAGGACTGCAGGAACTGCTGCGGAGATGATGGAAGGTGCGGGGCAGAGTATGAGGCTCAAGATGGCGCTGGAGACCATGGAGGTGGCCTGGAGGGTCCCTGGTGGATGACCAGCACTGAATTCCAGGTGCGGGGCAGAGTATGAGGCTCAAGATGGCGCTGAAGACCATGGAGGTGGCCTGGAGGGTCCCTGGT
>NW_016107730.1:1202504-1208620 GCF_001604975.1 Cebus imitator | reverse complement strand
TGCCCAGGCTGGAGTGCAATGGCACGATCTCGGCAACCTCTACCTCCCAGGTTCAAGTGATTCTCCTGCCTCAGCCTCCCAAGTAGCTGGGATTACAGGCATGCACCACCACACCCAGCTATCCTTTTTTGGTTGTTTTTTTTTTTGAGATAGAGTCTCGCTGTGTTGCACAGGCTGGAGTGCAAAGGCGCAATCTCGGCTCACTGCAACTTCCGCCTCTCGGGTTCAAGTAATTCTCCTGCCTCAGCCTTCTAAGTAGCTGAGATTATAGGTGAGTGCCACCATGCCCAGCTAATTTTTGTATTTTTAGCAGAGACAGGGTTTCACCATGTTGGACAGGCTGGTCTCCAACTCCTGACCTCGTGATCCACCTGCCTTGGCCTCCCAAAGCGTTGGGATTACAGATGTGAGCCACTGCACCCAGCCCAGGCCCCACTTTTCTACCAACTCACTGGGCAGACTTGGGCCTCAGTTTCCCCATCTGAAATCGTAAAGTTGGACACAGTGGTCTCCAAAAGCCCTCACAGCCCTCATAGTCTTATTTGCTTACTTAAATAAGCAGAGATCACCAAAACGATGTACTAGAATGTTCATAGAACACTATTCATAATAGCATATAGCTGAAACTACCCACATGTCCACCAACAGAAGAGCAGATTTTTAAAAAATAGTGGCATAGGCTGGATGCAGTGGCTCACGCCTATAATTCCAACACTTGGGAGCCATGGCGGGCAGATCACAAGATCAGGAGTTTGAGACCAGCCTGGCCAATATGGTGAAACCCCATCTCTACTAAAAATACACAAATTAGCCAGGCATGGTGGTGGGCTCCTGTAGTCTCAGCTACTCGGGAGGCTGAGGCAGGAGAATCGTTTGAACCTGGGAGGCAGAGGCTGCAGTGAACCAAGATCATGCCACTGCACTCCAGCCTGGGTGACAGAGCGAGACTCCATCTCAAAACAAAACAAAACAGATACAAAACCCTACCTACTCTATGATTCACCAAAAATAGGTAAAATTGATCTATGCTAAGAAAACTCAGGATCATAATTACCATCAGAGGGGCTGTAATTTGTTGAATAGCTCTCCCCCAAAATTCATGTCTATCTGGAACCTCAGAATGTGACCTTATTTGGAAACAGGGTCTTGGCAGATAAAATTAGTTAAGATGAGGTCACGCTGGGTTTGGGTGGGACTAATCTAGTGACTGGTACCCTTACAAGAAGAGCTTGTGAAGACACAGAGACGCACAAGGGAGAATGTAGTGTGGAGATGGAGGCGGAGATTGGAGTGATGTGTCTACCCACCAAGGAGAGCCAAGGAGTGCCCACAACACCAGAGGCCAGAAGAGACGCACGGGACACCTTCTCCCTCTGAGCCCCAAGAGGAAACCAACCCTGCCAGTGCCTTGGCTTCAGACTTCTGGCCTCCAGAGCTGTGGGAAATACATTTCCGTTGTTTTCAGCCACCCAGGTTGTAGTCTCTTTTTTTTTTTTTTTTTTTTAGGCTAGAGACAAGGTTTTGCTCTGTCACCTAAGCTAGCCCTGACCTCCTGGACTTAAGTGGGTCCTTCTGCTTCAGCCTCCTGAGTAGCTGGGACTGCGGGTGTGCATCATCACACCTGGCTAATAAATTTTTTGTAGAGACAGGGTCACACTGTGTTGCCCAGACTGGTTTCAAACTCCAGGGCTCAAGCAATCCTCCCGCCTCAGCCTCCCAAAGTGTTAACCATCACACAGTGTGACTACTGTGCCTAACTTCACAAATGTAGTCATTTGTGAAAGCAGCCCTTGGAAATGAATACTTCAAGGTAGTGACCAGGAGCAGGTACAAGACAAGTTTCTGGGGTGCTGGTAACATGTTTCCTGATCTGAGTGTGTTCAGCTTGGGAAAATGCATTGAGTGGTTCACCTCTGTGCCTTTGACTGTCTGTGTGCAATACTCCAACACAAGCACAAGGAATAAGCAGAAATCTCTCCACCTCCTGTAGGAAACCAGATTGGGAGTGGGGATGAGGGGAAGAGAAGAGCTCAGGACTGACCTTTACTCTGTGGCTCTCCAGGGGCTCCACTGGCCAGCGTTGGGACTGGGGACACCACAGCCCCATCCTGGGCCTGGGTGTGTGGCCTCTGCTTGCTCTTGGCAGCCTCGACAGCCTTGAGTTTTCTGGCGTGTTTGTGGCCTTTATAATGTGCCTCAGCCTGGTTCTGGGGAGGGGAGGGCAAGAGGTCACCATTCATTGGCTGAGTCCACATGCTGCATCCATGAATTAGAGCCCAGCAGGGGAACAGGTCAAAGGGAGGCAGGGCTCGTCTCACTGCAACCTCTGCCTCCCAGGTTCAAGGGATTCTCCTGCCTCAGCCTCCTGAGTAGCTGGGATTACAGGTGCACACAAAGGGCAAGCCCTTGTTTGTCATTATCACCGTACCACGTGTGGCTCTGAGGTTTATAGAATGCGTTCTCACACATGAGCTCCAAGGCAGGCAGCCTCTGGCTTTGGACCTGACTCAGCCACTTACTGCATCTTTAGGCAAGTCCCATCATCTGTCTGAGCCTGAGTCTCCTCACCCACAAACTCTGTGATGATAATACTGATCTCATGGGGCTGTCAGAATTACATGGGAACATGAATTACAAGAGCCGAGTCCGAAGAGTAGATGCTCAGTGAAATGTTAGTTGTCAAGTGTAAAAATGCACAAATGGGGCCGGGCGTGGTGGCTCATGCCTGTAATCCAAGCACTTTGAAGGCCAAGGCAGGCGGATCACCTGAGGTCGGGAGTTCAAGACCAGCCTGGCCAACATGGTGAAACCCTGTCTTTAAAAAATAAATAAATAAATGCACAAATGGAGAAAGCAGAGCAGTCCTCACGCTTTGGGGCAAATGCTCCCCAGGACATTCATCCCTTTGTTCATTTGTTCAACAAATCACTACTGAGCATTTGCTATTTGCCAGGCACTGTGCCTGGAGTCTGGCAGGAAGAAGCCATGGTTCCTCCCTCAGAACAAATTCTCTCCTCCATCTATTTTTTTTTTTTTTTTTTTTGAGACAGTCTCAATTTGTCACCCAGGCTGGAGGGCAGTGATACAATCTCGGCTCACTGCAACCTCCGCCTCCCAGGTTTAAGCCATTTTCTGTCTCAGCCTCCTGAGTAGCTGGGATTACAGGCACCTGCCACCACACCTGACTGATTTCCTTTTTGTATTGGGGTTTCACTACGTTGTCCAGGCTGGTCTCAAACTCCTGACCTCAAGTGATCTGCCCACCTCGGCCTCCCAAAGTGTTGGGATTACAGGCGTAAGCCACCTCACCTGGCCTCTCCTCCATCTCTTGCAGGACTCATGGAACCAGAAGGCCCGAAGGGAAATCCCAAATCTGATCTGTCAGTGACCTCCCTCCAAGGGTCCTCACTTGCTTCTCCCTGGCCCACCTTGAAACGTAGGAAAGACAGGCCCCCATGGTCCCTCCCTGGATGCCACACTACAGCAGTGCTGCTGACATCTAGCTGAAACTCCAGATTGCCTGACAGGAGGCAGACCTTCCCTGGGAGGCCAGAATGAGGTTCCTCCTCTACCTTGGGGTAGGATGTAGTAGGAAGTCATAGGCCTTGGGGTCAGCCAGGCCTGGGTTCAAATCCCAGCTTTGCTACTCATCAGTTATGTGGTCTTAGGCAAGGCACTTAACCTCCCTGAGGCTCAGTTTCCTCATCTGAAAATCATAGATTATATTAGCGCCTCTAGGACAGGCATGGTGGCTCAAATCTGTAATCTCAGCATTTTGGGAGGCCAAGGCGGGTGGATCACTTGAACCCAAGAGTTTGAGACCAGTCTGAGCAACACGGTAAAACCTGGTCTCTGCCAAGAAAACAAAAACAAACAAACAAAAACACTAGCCAGGTGTGGTAGCACACACCTGTAATCCCAGCTACTCAGGAGGCTGAGACACAAGAATCGCTTGAACCTGGGAGGTGGAGGTTGCAGTGAGCCAAGAACGCACCACTGCCTTCCCACCTGGGTGACAGAGTGAGACTTTGTCTAAAAAAAAAAAAAAAAAAAAAAGAAACTGCCTCTACCTATCTCACAGATGTATCATGAGAGCTATTATTTCAGGTAATGGGCATGATCCTCTCAGGTGCCTTAGGAACTGATGGGGTGGCCCCTGGAACCCAGAGTGGAGGAAGGGTAGTCTTCTCTCTTGCAGAAGAATCCAGAACACAGGAGAGGGGCCTGGGGGAAGAAAATGGAATCCTACCGGGCTACAGCTGGGCAGAAGGAGAAGGGGCAGAAGAATCTGGAGGGAGGACAGATTCGATGGTTAAAGGACCAAGAGTGCCTCTCCTGCAACCAGGGATGGGAAATACAGCCCACAGCCCCTTCGCCACTGGTATTCCTCCCGGAAAGACCCTGGCAGCCCAGCCTCCAGCCCTCTCCCTGCCCAGCCCCCTCCCCAGACCTGCTTTTGCTACTTCTCACCGCTGAGTTGAACCTCAGGTGACAGATGTTACAGGAAATGAAGAGCTTCTTCTTCAGAGGGGAGGGGACCCCAAACGTGTGGCTGATGACAGCTTTCTGGACAGGGTCCATCTGTGAAGGGAGTAGGAGGGCATAACTCTGGGGTTGGCTTGGGAAGCAGGGTTCGGGGGCAGCACAAAATGCCCAAAACTAAAGACTACTCAAGAGGGCTGTGGTCAGCTTCGAGGAAAAACTTTTCTGTCCTGTGGATGTTAGAAAAAGAAACAGCTGACTGGGTGCGATGGCTCACGCCTGTAATCCCAGCACTTTGGGAGGCTGAGGTGGGTGAATCATCTGAGGTCAGCAGTTCCAGACCAGCCTGGCCAACATGAGGAAACCCCATCTCTATTAAAAATACAAAATTAGCCGGGTGTGGTGGCGCATGCCTGTAGCGTCAGCTACTCAGGAGGCTGAGGCAAGAGAATTGCTTGAACCTGGGAGGCGGAGGCTGCAGTGAGCTGAGATCACACCACTGCACTCCAGCCTAGTGACAGAGTGAGAGTCTGCTGAAGAGAGGAAAGGGAAGGGGAGGGGAGGGGAGGGGAGGGAAAAAGGAAAGGAAAGAAAAGGAAAAAGAAAAAGAAACTGCCTATTCCCAGCTGTCTTTATTTGTCAGCCTGGGCTTCTGCTTGGAGGCAGGGGAATGGCCAGAGTGCCCTGCATGATTCTGGAGCACAGAACCATGTCCTGGTGATCACCTGGGCATCTCTTGCTACCCCTTAGGTCATTATTTTTGTTCTTTTCTCCTTTGCAAGAATTACAACTATTCGGACAGAAAGTTGGAAACAAGGAGAGGCAGGGAAGACAAAGAATCCCTCTGTTGGATTTCCTCTCCCGTCACCCGGGCTTCATGCCTGGACCTGTGGGCTGGAGGAAGATAAGTCCTATCTCATTAGCTCTGCCACTGGCACAGGGCCTGAGGCTGCTGATGACTTTTATTTTTTTCCTGAGATGGAGTATTGCTCTGTTGTGGTGCCATGATCTCAGCTCACTGCAACCTCCACCTCTCTGGTTCAAGTGATTCTCCTGCCTCAGCCTGTGGAGTAGCTGAGATTACAGGCACCCACCAGTATGTCTGGCTAATTTTTGTATTTTTAGTAGAGATGGGACTTCACCATGTTGGCCAGACTGGTCTCGAAGTCCTAGCCTCAATGTGATCTGCCTGCCTTGGCCTCCCAATGTGCTAGAATTACAGGTGTGAGCCACCATGCCCAGCCGTGACGACCTCTCTTGAGAGTGAGAGCCACAGCCAGGGGAGGTGGGGGGCTTAGTGAGGGGCAGCGAGCAGCAAGTGGGGGCCTAAGGTTTCCTGAGGAGTGGGATCATTTATTTGGAATATTAATTTGGATTTTTTTTCTTTTCCTTATTTTAAGTCATTTTTTCTTCTATAGAATTAAGGCTTTACGTTCCCTTTTCTCAGGAGGTTGGGCCAAAGGCAGTTGTTTGAACTTGTCAAGAACTTTCCAGGCCAGGCGTGGTGGCTCATCCTGTAATCCCAGCACTTTGAGAGGCCGAGGTGGGAGAATCCCTTGAACTCAGGAGTTTCAGACCAGCCTGGGCAATATAGTGAGACCTCATCTCTGTTTCTTTTTTTTTTTTTTTTTTTT
>NW_016107730.1:1194112-1201285 GCF_001604975.1 Cebus imitator | reverse complement strand
CACACACACACACACACACACACACACACACACACAGAAGCTTGAGTGCAACGTACAGGCTAGAGGCCCTTGCAGGCCCAGCGGCTGTGATGGTGGGGTGGGGAGAAGGCTGACACCATCTTGTTCCCCAGCCTAAGAGGGAGTGGGGCCTTCTCCTAGGGTCCAAAATAGGGGTCCCTGTTTGGGGAGCACCTATCCCCTCAGGGGGATGTTGGAGAACAAGCTCCTGGTTAGACCCAGCTGCTGAGAGCCCCTCTGAGCCCACCTTCCGTGCCCACCCACCAGCTTGGCAGCATGCCCCCACCCGCCAGCCCAGCCCATACCGTGCTGAAGTTGGGGAAGAGACTGAGCGGGGCGGCACCATTGAAGTGGAAGGCGAGCAAGTGCTTGAAGTCCAGCGGGGGCTGCAGAGGCCGGGTGGGCAGGGGCAGGGAGGCCAGCAAGGGGCTGGGGGCGCTGGAGGCCGGGCCTGCTGCAGGAGGAAGAAGGGCAGGGTCTGAAATGGGCTCTCTCCTATCTCTGTAGCCAGAACAAGAGGCGGATGGACTTCTTGGTATGGAGCCAGGCAGAAACTTGTGTCTCTCTTCCCAGAGTGGCACCAGCCAGAGCCAGGGTGATTACAGCCCCATTCTCTGTGCCCTTCCTCCCCACAGCCGAGGAAGGAGAGGCAGGGAGTCCACAGTTCAAGGCTCCCAGCCCAGAGAGATGACCCTCCCACCCCTACTGTGGCAGCACACTGAACCCCAAGGCAGCCCAGCCAATAGAGAGACAGAGGAGTCTGAGCAGGCCCCTGATACACACACACCACCATGAGGACTGCATGATGCACTGGGTTTCCACTTTATCGCAAATTAAACTAAAACCCAGGGGTACTGGAAAAAGGACAGCCCTCTCCCTTCTCACTCTCTAACTATCCTTCCTCCCATCAGATCCCCAGGACTTTCACAGCCAGGGCTGACAGGAGGGAACGGGAACTCGTGGCTCTGAAGGGATGTGTCCCCAGCTCTGATGAGGTCTAAACTGCTTTCCCCAGGAGGAAATAAGCCAGCATCCCTGGGTTGGGCCTCAAGGCCAGTCTCAGAGGCGGCAGGTACAGCACTGTGGTTTTGCACTCTTTGGTCTTAAAGGTCTGAGGCAAGGGCAGGGGAGGGGTAGGGACTTGGAGAGCAACCAGACTTTGAGGAAGAAAAAATTAGGAAAAAAGAAAAAATCCAGCCCATCTGGGGCTTTTGTGAACCCTGTCGTTGCAAAACCAAAAGTAGTCCTTTGAGATGTTTGTGTAGTAACACTATGAAAGATAACATAGATTTATTTCACATTTGTCGGTTTTTATGTCCATACACACAGTTACACACAAAAAAAGGTAGGAGGCAGCCTATTGGTGAGGAGGGGAGGAAGGGAACCGCTATTCCCCGGAACCATTGTGCCCCTGACCCACCAGCTGTGTACAGAGAGGACGCTGTGCTGTGTGACAGAAACAAGTGCAGTCATCTACTCCCCAGTCATAGATGAAGAGAAGAGACACTGCCGGGAGTGGGGCTAAGAAACAGCCAAGGACAGGCCGGACGTGATGGCTCATGCCTGTAATCCCAGCACTTTGGGAGGCAGAGGCAGGCGGATCATGAGGTCAGGAGTTTAAGATCAGCCTGGCCAACATAGTGAAACCCCGTCTCTACTAAAAATACAAAAAATTAGCTAGGCATGGTGGTGGGTGCCTGCAGTCCCAGCCACTAGGGAGGCTGAGTCAGGAGAATCGCTTGAACCCAGGAGGCAGAGGTTGCAGTGAGCTGAGATGGCACCATTACACTCCAGCCTGGGGGACAGAGCAAGACTCTGTCTCAAAAAAAAAAAAAAAACCAAAAAACAAACAAACGACGAAGGACCAGTGGTGTCCTTTCAGCCACTCAATTCCCAAGACCCAATCTTCCTCCCGAAAGCCAAGAACTTCTATTATGGGGTGGGGGGAGCAAACTTGGGTCAAGTCCAGAAGGGAAAAGGGGGCAAGTCCAGAAGGGAAAAGGGTGAGCTACTCCTCATCTAACTGTGCAAAGGCCAGGAATTATTTCAGGTGCCCCAGATCCTAGCATCTCTGCCCACCCACCCAGGTCCCTCTTCTTTCACCCAGTCCCTTCCTCCACAGCCCACAGGGTGGGGTTGGTGGGACACTCCAGAAGGGTGGATGGGTGATCTCAGGCCCCTGGGAGGCCACAGATAGATCAGCTTGGGTGCAGCATGGTCACGTCTAGGTTGATCCTTAGAGTGCCCAGGGCCCCAGGAAGGCTGGGCCCAGAGAAGGAGGCCACCTTCAAGTGAGATGTGAAGCCAGGAAGCCTTCTCCCCACCCACTCTCTAAGAACTCCACTGCCAACCCGAAATCAAACTCGCGCAGCGGGGGCCCATCCACTGCGATCTTCACCACGTGGCCGCCCCGGCCTTCCCTAGCCCTGCTCTGCCCCCACCACCGCAGCTCCCGGCTGCGGCCGACCTTATCCAGCAGGCCAGCGCCCGCGGGCAGCGCCAAGGCCAAGGCTGCTAAGGCAGCGAAGTCAGGGAAGAGCTCGTGCAGCTCCGAGTGCGCGCACGCCAGCTGGGTGCACAGGGCCCGAGGGCCAAGCCGCCCAAGGCTGAACACCACGCGCTTGAACAGCGCGAAGTCTCCCAGAGCCCGCTGGCGCACCACCGCAGGCGCAAAGCCGCGCAGCAGCAACCGCAGCGCCCCCTCGCCATGCGCGCCCAGCTCCTCCGGTGCCTGTGGGTAGCGGCGAGGGTCAAAGATCGCCGCGAAGGCGGCCACAGCGTCCAGCGAAGGCCCGGGGTAGGAGTCCTGTAGGCCCTTCCGCATGGAGTCCAGGAAGGACCCCCGGAGCTGCTCCAAGCCCCGGACAGCGGCCTCGGAGTAACCCAGCAGCTCCACGCCGCGGTAGGTGTAGCGCCCGCTGTTGGTGTCCGGATCAGAGGATGCCAGCTCCTGCAGGAAGCTCTGGAGGCGGGCCCCACCTGAGCCGCGCTGAGCTTGGAGGGAGGCCGCAGCTGCCATCACCGAGGGCCGCAGCAAGGCCAAGTCCGGTTCTTCTGCCTGCATGACAAGGGAGAGCTTCTGCACAGAGGGCAGGGCATCCAGCAGCAGGTACGTGAAAGCCACAAAGGTGAACTGTCGCAGGGCCAGGGCCAGTGATCCCGCCACAGGGGAGGCCAGGGCTGCAGCCTCCAGGGTGGGCACCAGGCCAGGCCAGGCCTCTGCCACTGCTTCCACCACAGGCAGCAGGGAGGCCCAAGGCACTGGCCGAGGCCCTGCCAAGTCAATAGCTGCAAGGTCCAGTGCTGCCCGGAGCTCAGGGACCAAGTGGGAACTAGGGCCACCATGGAGGCGGAATAGGGCATCCAATATGCTCTCATATTGACCCAAGTAGGCAGGAGGCTCAGGATCTGTCCGGCCAGGGAGGCAGTGCAGCTCTGCCATCAGTGGGCAAGTGGCCCGGAGCTGTGGGCCCACACTCCCCAGGCGGCCACTGGGGAGGCTTGAACTGAGCCAGGCCAGCTTGGATGCAGATACACCGAAAGCCTGCAGGATGTCCAAGAGCTGGCCAGCAGTGGCCTCGCCCTCCTGTAGCTCCATACTGCCCAGGAAGGTAGTGGCGGGCTGGCCATCACAGGGGGACACCGAAGTGGCAAACAGGGCCAGGCTGTGTGACTCCGGCCAGTCCCTGGTCTCGTCCAACACCAGCCCCACATATGGGGATGCCTTCAGGCGCTGGCAGGCCTCTGTGTGCAAGACACTGGCAATGGCCACCTGGGACAGCCAGGAAGAGAAAGGGAAGGAGGACAGAATTAGGCTTGTCCTGAGAGGCGGAGGCAGGCAGTGCGGCCTTGAGGTCAGACAGACTTAGGGACTAATCCTGGCTTTGTCACTTACTGGCTGTGCTACCTCTGGCCAGTCACTTCACCTCTCTGAGCCTCAGTTTTCTCATCTCTACAACTCCTGGTCTCTCTAAGAGCAATCCTCCCACCCTGGCCTCCCATCACACCCTGTCTAGTCTTCTCAGCTCTTTTTTTTGAGAGAGTCTCGCATTGTTGCCCAGGCTGCAGTGCAGTGGCACGATCTTGGCTCACTGCAACCCCCGCCTCCCCGGTTCAAGTGATTCTCTGGCCTCAGCCTCCTGAGTAGCTGGGATTACAGGCATGTGCCATCAAGCCCAGCTAATTTTTGTATTTTCAGTAGAGACAGGGTTTAACCATGTTGGTCAGGATGGTCTTGATCTCCTGACCTGGCAATCCGCCCACCTCGGCCTCCCAAAGTGCTGGGACTACAGGTATGAGCCACTTCGCCCAGCCCTTCTCAGCTCTTATACCTGCTGTCAGCTAATACTAGCCCATATCTTCTCAAAGCATTGTTGTGAATTATCAATGTCAACTTTTGTTGCTGTAAAAGTGCTTTATGAACCATAAAGAGCTCTAGGAAAGCTAGTTTTTTCACTACTTTTCTATACATCACCCTAGTCTGCCTTATCCCTGGGGGGTCTCCCTCCCCTGTCCAGCTCAGGGATTAACTGATAGGCACACTAACTCCCAATTCCCAACCAGTTACCCTGGGTCCCAGCTGTGTGCTGTTTCTCTGTTTGTCATCTCTGTAGGATAAGATCCAACTCCCCCACCTCCAACCCAGCCCATAGGACTCACACAGTTAGCACCTAGGACAGAGCTACAATCTGCATGCCTCCAGGGGCCACGTGAGTGACACTGAGCTTGGAGAGGGCCAGGGATAAGCCAAAGGGCATGGGGAATTCCAGCACATCCCGCTCTGACAGCATGGAGACTTTGCTTTTCAATAAAGTCACAAATCTAGATTTTTATAGGTAATCTCCTGAGTTTTTTTTAAAGTTGAAAACAAATTTGAGCTTTTCAAAAACACTATGAAAACTAATTAAACAGGCTGGGCACAGAAAATAGCCCCAAAAGAAAACTAGGTCACAAGTCATTTCCATTTCCATTCCAGCACTTTTGGGGGGTCCAAGACAGGAGGATTGCTTGAGGCCGGGAGTTCAAGACCAGCCTGGGCAACGTAGTTAGACACCCATCTCTATGTAAAAAAAAAAAAAAAGTCTGGGCACAGTATCTCACGCCTATAATCCCAGCACTTTGGGAGGCTGAGGTGGGTGGATCACCTGAGGTCAAGAGTTCAAAACCAGCCTGGCCAATATGGTGAAACCCCATCTCTACTAAAAATACAAAAATTAGCCAGACATGGTGGCACACGCCTGTAATCCTAGCTACTAGGGAGGCTGAGGCAGGAGAATCACTTGAGCCAGGCAGGCAGAGGTTGCAGTGAGCTGAGATGGTTCTAGTGCACTCCGGCCTGGGCAACAGAATGAGACTCCTTCTAGGGAAAAAAATTAAATATATAAACAAATTAAATACATCTGTGTAATCAAGCCTCCCGGCCACCAGTTTGCAACGTCTCTTTCTGTGCCCACTAAGGTCAGGGCCTGGTCTGGCCTCTTTAGTGTTATACCCCTGCAGCTGGCCCAGCACCAGGCATACAGCAGGCCCTCAGGGAAGGTTCTGAAGGGTGAAGATATATGAATAAAATGCCCTAGCTGCTGCCCAAGGGCCTGGCATCCTGGGATGCTGGGGCTGTTCCCAGGTAGCTCAGTGTCCTCCCTCCCCAAGCCCTTCCCCCATACTTCTGGCTCTCACCCACCTGCATGTCCCTCACCCTCCTGGGACTGTAGTAATCGCCATGCTCTGTGCCCAGCAGTGCCTGGCACAGGTTGAACCTCTGCAGCTCAAGCAGGGCAGAGCAGCGGTCGACAGGCACATCCTCCTTAGCCATGCAGTACACGGTAGTCAGCACAGCCACTTTGGCCGGGTCTACCTCCACCTTGACGCCCCTGGAGGTGGGAGTTGTAGCCAGGCCTGGGTAGGGCCCTCTGCCCTCAGACTGGCCCTCAAAAGGGGGCTGGCCCTGGTTGACGGCCAGAGCCTGGCGGTGGGCTCCTGAGGTCACGTGGCGCAGCAGGGCGTGGCGCTGGAAGTTGTCAGTGCCCACGGTGAAGGCGTTTTCGGCTTTGCCATGCTTGTTCCGCACCAGGGCCTGGCGGCACTCGAGGCAGAACATCAGCTTCCGCTCATAGTCAAAGTCCAGCCAGGTAAACTCCTCTTTCCAGTGCTCGTTGAAGTAACGCTTACACTTTTTGTTGGAGTTGGAGGCCTCTCCTGCTGGTTTCTTCCCTGGGGGCACCATTCTTGCTCTCTGAGCGAGGAACCCCCAACCCCCACTTGAATGCTCTTGCCCCCCTGCCTCCCCCACACACAGAGGTACCTCCCTTGACAAAGGGAGTTGATGGGGAGGCAGGATGGGGGCAGCCCGCCAGGCTAAGAAGGCACATCCATCTAACTTAGCCTGGAGAGTTTACTCCTGCTCCGCTGGTAGGAGACTAGAGATGAAAGAGACAAGGGAGAGCGCCGTTAGGGGTCCATCATGGTGGCGGCGGTTTAGGGTGGAGTGGGAGTTCATGCTCCGCACAGAGTCCTCCCAGCTGAGGGGTGGAGGGACTCAATGGGGCAGGGGCTCTGGGCAGTGGGTGCAGTCATACAAAGGGCCCTGGAATGTTATCCAAAGCAGGGGAGGTGTGGGGACCCAGCCCCCTCCCAGGGTCTCTTTCCACCCAGGACAAGGCGCCGATTGCTCTGACTGCTGAAGCATTTCAGAGCTGGAGAGACTAGCATCACCTAGGCAACTGTATTTTGCAAGGGGAAAGCTGAGTCTAGAGACAGATAGTGGTTCTCAGGGCCCATGAGGAATTCATGGTGACCCAGGAGTAAAACTCAGAACTCTCAGCTCCTAGCCCAAAAGATGACCATGCCCTTCAGCCCACAGTCATCTATTTTATCAGGAGGAAATCAAGCCGGGCGTGGTGGCTCACTCCTGCAATCCCAGCACTTTAGGAGGTGGCTCAATTGAACCCAGGAGTTTAAGATCAGCCTGGGCAATGGCAAAACCTCACCTCTTAAAAAAAAAAAAATTAGCCAGGCATAGTAGTGCATGCCTATAGTCCCAGCTACTGGGGAGGCTGAGGCGGGATTGCTTGAGCCTGGGAGGCAAAGGTTGCAGTGAGCCATGAAGGCGCCACTGCACTCCAGCCTGGGTGACAGAGCTAGACCCTGTCTCAAAAA
>NW_016107730.1:1192159-1193418 GCF_001604975.1 Cebus imitator | reverse complement strand
AAAACCTCCCTTCCTTATACGCACAGGTGCACACATGTTCATACCCACCCAGTGGTTCTGGGACGGGTAGGCCAGACCTGGGGGCCACACGGGACACAGGGCTCCAGATGAAGGCAGTAGTCGGTTGCTTCTACCTCCTTCACTCTGCCACCTCCTGAGGCTTGAGGCCAGGATGAGCAGTTGAGGACCAAAAAGGCATGTCCAGCTATTGGCCAAAACCTGCCAACTCTACCTTTTAATTGTCTCTCCAACCTGTGCCTTCTCCATGCCTAACCGTAACTGCCATTTCTGGAATGTGAGCTGAGGCCCTGTGCCATGTGCTTTACAATGATCCAGGGGCAGACCCAGATGACTCTCTGTGGCTGAGACATTATCCTTTTGCAGAGGATAAAACTGAAGTCAGTGACTTTAACTGGCTTGCCTGGGTTTCATAAGCAGTCACTAGCCGAGCTGAATTAGAACGCACGTCCTCCTGACCCCAAAGGCTGTCCTGAGACCCTGTTCTGTATCATCTCTCTCCCTCTAGCTGTCCAGTCTTGACCCAGTTCGGGCCCTCTCGGTATCACCTGGATCACTGCAGGCTGCCTCCGTCTCTGCACTGCCATTTCCCCTAGACTCATCCCTCACCCAACAGCCAGAGACAGCAAGCTCACACATAGATCTAACCGTGTCACTCCCTGGCTTGACCTCTGTGCTGCTATGCCACTGCCTAAGTCTACAGACCTCAACACAAGTCTACACAAGCCAACAACACCCTCCCCAGCCTCTGAATATTTCTGTTAATAGAGCTTCCCACCACTCCTGTCTGCCCAATCAGTCCCAAAGGCTTGCATTCCAATATACACTGAGCTGTTACTTTGTTGCTATCTTCATCCCCTGAGCCTAGAATTCCCTCTCCCTCCTCTCTCCTTGCTAATTCCCACTCATTCCCTGAGAACAGCTCAGGGATCCTCTCTGCCACGCTGATCCCCACAACCTGGGCCGGTAGCCATCCTCTAGATTCCCACAGCTCCCTGTGCATGAGTCTTCATGACACATATGGTGAATGCAGGGATCCTCTACATATCTCCGCACTGAGTTCCTAGAAGCTCAAGACCATGTCTGTTCATTTTCTTATCTCTGAGTCCCTGTCTGGGGCTGGGCACACAGATACCTCTCAGTAAAAGTTGGTTATTTAAAAAAAATGAAAGGGCTGGGCATGGTGGCTCATACCTGTAATCCCAGCATTTTGAGAAGCCGAGATGGGAGGATCTCTTGAG
>NW_016107730.1:1181176-1190339 GCF_001604975.1 Cebus imitator | reverse complement strand
GGTTTCACCATGTTGACCAGGATGGTCTCGATCTCTTGACCTCGTGATCCACCCGCCTCGGCCTCCCAAAGTGCTGGGATTACAGGCTTGAGCCACCGCGCCCAGCCGAAACCTGCCCTTTAATCCCTGCTGTCTTCCTCATCCAGAACCTGCTCCATCCACAGGTCCTATTGATTTTCCCTCCAAAATCCACTTCTAACTTGTCCCTTCCCTCCACACTGCTGCCTGGTGGCCTTGTCCAGGCTACCTTTATCTTTGCCTGGACAAATGCAGTTGCTTCCTGATTGCATGCTGGGTTTCTACTCTTACCCTTAGCCAGAGGAGGCTTTTAAAAATATACTGCTTTAGTGAGCTGAGATCACACCACTGTATTCTAGCCTGGGACACAGAGTGAGACTTGGTCTCAAAAAAAAAAAAAAACTGCTTTAGACCCCTCCACAACCACCCACTCCTCTAAGGCCAGGGCCAGAATTCCTTTGAGGTCTGCCAAGTGCTCAGGGTTACTGACCTCTCTGGTGGCCACTTGTATCTCCCTTCCTTCCTAGTAACACTGACCTTCTCTCGGGGTTCCTCCAGAGTGCCAGGTTCCCATCCCCTGGGTCCTTTGCATGTGCTGTCCCTTCTTCCAGAATGTTCCCAGCTGCCCTCCCAATGCTTTACCTGGACTGTTCCATTTCCCCTTTGGCCTTAGCTTAACCATCCTTTCCCAGCAAGCTTCTTTTCTGTCATTGCTCCCTGTTTGTTCTCTCCAGTGCGTGCCCCACAGATTACAAATCTCTGCTTTTTTTTTTTTTTTTTTTTTTGAGAGAAAGTTTCACTCTTGTTGCCCAGGCTGGAGTGCACTGTCGGCTCACGGCAACCTCTGCCTCCCAGGTTCAAGAGATTCTCCTCAGCCTTCCGAGTAGCTGGGATTACAGGCATGTACCGCCATGCCTAGCTAATTTTGTATTTTTAGTAAGAGATGGGGTTTCTTCATGTTGGTCAGGCTGGTCTCAAACTCCCGACCTCAGGTGATCCACCCGCCTCGGTCTCCCAAAGTGCTAGGATTATAGGCGTGAGCCACCATGCTCGGTCATAAATCTCTGCTTCTCTCTGTGTAATTCTCTTGCTTCATTCTCTCTCCACCCCCCTTCTCATGCACGTTCCCTGAGGGCAGGAAAAGTAACTAACTTCTTCATGTCTGAATCCCAGAGACGGGTACAGTGCCTGACACCCAGCAAGTGCACCACACAATTGGGCAGTGAATAAGAAAGGGCAGATGCCCAGGCAGAGAGGGCAGTGGAGCAAGCCCTTGGTTGCCTGTTGGGTGATTAAAACAACTGCCTTTGACATCTTTTCTTTTCAAGATCCTGTGATTCTATGACCTTGCCCAGCCCCACTACACACAGGATCTTAGAATGGGGGCGAGAGGGGTGCAAGAGCAAGGTGATCTCCTTATGGAAGTGTGTCAGATCCTTTCCATGTACCTCGAAGCTGCCTATCCTGCCCATTCTGCAGAACAAAGGGGCAGGTAGGTAGAGCCTGGGAAGGTAGAGATTCTAAAATGACTCTGTCCAACACAGCAGCTGGCCACTGCAGCTGTTGTAGGTGCGGCTGTTTCAATTACTTAGAATTTAATAAAACATTTGGCATTCAGCTCACACTAGGCACTTTTCACGTGCTTAGCAGCCAGTGTGGCTAGTGGCTATTGCATTGGACAGCACATTTACATCATCCCAGAAAGTTCTATCGGACAGAGCTACTCTAAACAGGTCAAATTCCATTGACATTCTCACCACCTCAACCTCAGGGAAGCACGCTGGGTGGAGTGGGTTGTAAACAAAACTACATGGGTCCAGTTGTGACCAAGGCTGACCAGGAGGGCACACTTATCGCTGACCCCCAGCTCCCTCACCTCTCTCCACACCCTGACCAGCCCGATGGGAGCCAGAACAACTTGACAAGAGCCCCTCGGCATGTAAGCCTCAAACAGCATTCATGTGGCTCCAGGATGTGGGTCCCGAGCCTCCTCCCCGGGCTCCTGGGGGCGCCTTGCTGTGGGAACCCCCTAAGAGGAGTCCAGCTCTCAGCAGAGTAGGGCCGGGCGCCCCCTGCTCTGGCAGCCCTGGTGAGAAGGGGTTCCCCTGCACCCCTTCTCACCCATCCACCTGGGGGCTGGGACGGGGAGGGCAGGGGAACTTCCTCCGGGGGGCGCATGATGACAGAGCCCTCGGTGGGTCCCGCGGAGGCACTGAGCCTCCCCGCCCGCCCGTCCCGCCCGCTCCGGGAGGGGGCGCCCAGCCTGGCCCGGCGCCCCCGCCCCGTCCGCTCGCACTCACGGAGTCACAGGAGCCACCATCTTGGGCGGTGGACGCTCTGGCCGTGGTCTCCTTGGGCTCCACGGAGCGACAGCAGCCACTAGCGGCAACGCGGGCGAAGAGGCGCCAGCAGCCGGCGCCGGCCGGGGTCGCGGGCAGGGCGGGCGGCGCCCGGGGGGCTCACCTGGCCGCGCCCACCTGCCGCGCCTCCAGCCCCGCGCGCTCAGCCCGGCCCCGCCCTCGGCCCCCGCCGCACGCGCCGCCGCAGGAGCCACTGAGGCTAGACCGCAGGCAGCGGGGGCCGGAGTTCACTCGGTCCGCGCGTGTATCCGGGGTTCCTCGAGGGGCTCACAGCCGTCAGAGACCGACAGGTAGAGCGCGGTGGAGGCTGCAAAAGGCTCTGAGAGTTTGGCAGCAAAGTGCTTTGCGATCACGAAGGAGCGGGCGGTCAGGTGAAGGTCTGCAGGGCGGGTTAATGAGGGTTCGCAGCATTATGGGTAAGTGGACTTTTACTAGGGGACGGGCACTCCTGGCAATGGGATGGCAGAGCAAGGATCCATTTGGAAGTTAACTGGGCGCTGCAGGTTCATGAAGAATTGGGGTGGGTGGGGGCAGTGCCTGATGCTGGATGGCTCCAGGGGAATGCTGGGAATTTTGACCTTCCCACCTGGTGGGGAATTGGAGCTGGGAAGCTCAACCCCACTGCAAATAACTAACAAGTTATTTGCAGTGGGGTTGACAGAGTGGGGAAGAGGGAGGGAGGTGGAAGTGACCTCTCTCTAGAACTTTCTGAGATACAGCCAACCCTCACCCTGTCTGTGTTACCCTGAGAGGTGAACTGAGGAGGTTCCCAGCAGGAGGAATGTGCGGTTGTGGTGCCACAACTCTCCCAGAACCAGAGGGACAGAGTCCAGAGGCCTGGGATGGAGCTCCAGTTATATTTAACTCTGAGGCCTTGGACTGGACACTTAGCTATGAGCCTGCCTTCTCATCTGTAAAGTGGGACTGACAACCCGGGAAGGAGGCTAGGGCAGGACAGAAATGGGTCTGAAGACCCAAGGAGGTGCTGGTGTGGAGGCCAGAGAGGAAGCAGGTCTGCTGCTGTGGATCAAGGAAATCTGGAGGCACCTGATGACCCGTCTCCCCTTCCAGACAGCATACAGTCACCCAGAAATGCCTTCCAATCCCCTCAAAATTGTGTACATTGCTCCCCTGCAAAAGGCCTAGGGTGCATGTTGATTTGTGGTCCTGGCCCCACCAGTGGCTGCTGGGAACTCCCCCGCCCCAACATCCTCCATGCAGCACAGCTCTGTGCCACCCACCGTCTGCCTCTGACATTCACTGTGAACCCCAGCCCTAGGGCTGTGGGATGGTGTGCAAGTCACATGCACACACACGTGTGGCCGCCTGACTCCTGGCTACACTCCAATGAAGGGAGATGCCGCAGCCCCCACAGCTGCCCCCGAATGGCACCACACAGCCCTGAGGTCTAGAATTCTGCACCCCGAAAGGGTCAGGATGCAGGTAGGTCTTCTTGGATGGCGTTTTGCAGCAGAACAGCCACCGTAAGTGTCTTGGAGCAGCCATGGCTCATTGGCCACTGCCTCAAGAGGGTAGGGTATGGTCAGAGGCATGGGCAAGCCAGACCAAGTACAGGAGAAGAGGCTGCCCCCAAAGGTCCAACTGAGGCTGGGGCAGGGCACAAAGCAGACATCTTGTAAAATAACATCACCCTGGCGGCCACCAAGGGAGAGGATCTGGGAAAACCACATCCTGCTGTTTTACCACAACTGAGAAACACACACACACACACACACACACACACACACACACACGAGCACAGACACACAACCTGGGGCCCATACCACCCATGGATAGTGACAGGTATACACATCAAGGCACACACATACATACCTCTCCCCACAGTTAGACGATGTATTCTCTCTACACACAAGATTCATATGGAGGTGGTACTGATGCCAAGATACACAGATACCCATGCTGGCTAGGAATCAAAGGCAGATACACTGGCCACGAAAGAGCGTGCGTGCATACACAGATGGGCACGAGCAACAGAGACATGCTTGTGTATACACATACCCAGAGAGACAGATGCACATGAACATGCAGACCCTTACAGATACAGACGGCGGACAGCAATGGGTACACAGTGGCACACACCTTCACAAGGACAGATGCATGTACACAAAGAGCCATATGCAGATGCAGAGATCGGTGTGCGCACACGCCCCCCTTACAAAAGTAAACGCATCGGACTTAAAAAAGCATATCTCCAAACAGAGTCTCTTTCCCACTTTCTCCAACCCCCCTATCCCCAAGTCACAGGGTGGACAACAGGGTCCTCCCAGAGGCACATGCATGCACACAACACATCTCAAATACTGACACTGCCATTTCTATCATGGATAAAACCTACACTCTGCGAAGAATATGGGAGTCCAGGGGAGAGAGAGCCAAAGGTGGGAGTGGGAGGTTGAGCCAAGACCCACCGCGTGCCCACTCCCACCATGGCCAGGGGGTTCACCCCCACATCCTCCAGAGCCGCTGAGCCACTTCTGGGTCATCTAGCACTCAGGATGTGCAGACTCCCCCACAAGCTGGAGGAAGACTCCAAAGCCCAGTCACAAGAGAAACTCTGCCCCCAGTTCCCCTCCAGGCCTTTGCCCCCAAGGAAAGGGTTCCCCAAAACACCCTTTGATGGGTGATGGCTATCTCCCTCAAAAAAGGCCAGGCAACCCTCTGTGGAGAGGTGAGCTGAGAGACCACAGATAAAGGCAGGGGGCATTAGTGTGGACCCCAGTACACTGGCCAGATCTCAGGGAGGAGACACCCTGATTTCCATCTCCCTCTGTCTGCTTCTTTCTCTGCTGCAGTAACAGCTCCCTCTTCACTCCCCTCGGATGTCCCCCCATCCCCCGGCCCCTCAGAGGCGGTTAAAGGTGAGGTCTGATACGAGGAACCTTTGACACAGGCTCCCTGGACAGGTGTTTGCCCAGATGTCCGGCACCCCTGTTTCCTGCAGGGTAGACCTCCAGCTCCCCACCATTCCTGCCCCTCCTTCCACCTTTGTTCTCGGCCAGAGTGGGGGCTTCCCTGCCCAGCCCTGGACCTGGGAAAAGGGCTGAGTCAACTGGCTACTGGCGTCTCTGACAGACAACTTTTGGGGGCCAACGATAGCAGGAAAGAATTGGGCTGGGGAGAAGGGAGAGGACCACCCTCACCTAAGCCCTCTCCCCACCTCCCAGCCCAGGTGTCCTCAGCACTCACCCAAGAGCATTCTCTGCCTTTGGAGGCACCGTGGAGCGCTGAACCTGGAGCAAATGAAACCCAGCCAGAGTGACAGAGGGAAGGGGGGGATGTGAGGGACAGGAGGGGAGGGCGCGAGGGAGGGACTCCTGGTTCTGCCTGGAAAGCAGCATCATTCCTGGGCCCTGTCTCTCTTTGTGAGTAAGGAGCTGCCCATTCTCTGGTTTCCCCCATCCCTATTGCAGGTGGAAAGAACAGGGCATGTTCTTCCCCCAAGGGAGAAGTGTGGGGACAAATGTGCAGACCAGGACCTGGGGGAGGGTACCAGAGAGCATCCGTCACACACCCCACTCCTGGAGAAGACCCTTGCCCGGGGCCTTTTACACTAAAGCAAGGGTTGGCAGGGCTGACTTTGTCCTCAGGGACCTCCAGGGAAGGAGCTGCTGCCCTGCTTTGCCTGCTGGACCGCTCTGGCCGCCCTCTTGCCTCAGGACTTGCTGCTGCAGGGGCCCATTCCTGCCCAGCCGCACTCATCCTCTCTTCACCATCCCTTAAATAGAAGGGGATGCTGCTGTTGTTGAAGAGGAAACTGAGCCTCAGAGAGGTGTTGCCACTTTATCCAAGAGCACTGGCCACGTGGGGTTGGGAGCGGGGATCTAGGTGTCTTGCCACTGTTAGTCTAGTGTCCTGCCTGGACCCTTGGATCTGCTACCTGGGCAATGCCAGGAAGGAGAGCAGGGAGTTTATCTATCTGATCCACTACAACGTTTGTTTTTTTTTTTTGTTAACAGAGTCTTACTCTGTCACCCAGGCTGGAGTACAGTGGTATGATCTCGGCTCACTGCAACCTCCCCCTCCCAGGTTCAAGCGATTCTTCTGCATCAGCCTCCAAAGTAGCTGGGATTACAGGTGCCCACCACCACACCCAGCTAATATTTGTATGTTTAGTAGAGAGGGGGTTTTACCATGTTAGCCAGGGTGGTCTCAAACTTCTGACCTCAAATGATTCTCCTGCCTTGGCCTCCCAAAGTTTTAGGATTACAGGCATGAGCCACCACACTCCTGACACCCACTAGAACTCCTGACACCCCTCCCCTGCCCACCCTGATCCCCCATTCTTCTCCCCTCCATTTGCTCCTTCCTTTCCCTCCTCTTCCTAAAAGCTAGCTCTTGCTGACCTGAGCACCTGGTGGGTGGGAGGGGGCAGAGTCGGGGAAGGAGGCAGCCAGCCCACAGCTGGTTCCAGTCCTGCATTCCAAGCCCAGGTCCCAGTGCTAGCCCCCCACCCCCTCAGCATCCTGTCTCCACCAGACAATAACCTGTAATCTCTGGAGCAGCCAACACTGACAAAGAAGATCTGGGAGGAGTTGGCAGCAGCAGCTCCTGAAAACAGGTTTGTTAGGAAGGGGTTTTGTGGGGGAGGAGTTGTTTGTGTGGGGAGAGGAAGGAAACTCAAGCCCAGAGCTAATTAACCCACCCAGAGACACAGACAGAATCTTTGTCTCCTTCCAGGGCAGGTATCTGAACTAAGCCCCCTAATTCTCTACCCAGACGGCCTTGCTTTTCCTGGTGGTCCTGGGGGAGGGGGATGCCAATGGTCAGGGTCACGCCTGGGGGAGGGGGATGTGATGACATTCAGGAAGCGAGTGGGGCACTTGTGTCACCTGCCACCAAGGGAGAACGGCGGCAGGAGGCAGAGGCAGGTCAGACTGCAAGAAGAACTTCTCAGTGGACTTGGGGGAGCTGTTCTTTGCAGCATGCACCCAAAAGCCTCCGTATGTGTGTGGGAGGTGGTGACTGGGGAGGAAACGGCAACCCAGGGAGATACTGAAGAATGGGGGACAGGCTGGAGGGCTTCCAGGACCTCCTGATGGGACTGAAATTAATCCATCTGCAGGGAGTGGGGGTGAGAAACTCATCAAGCCAGTGACTCAGGCATGACCTGAGCTCAAGGTCTTTGATCTCTGGGGCCCAGGATGCACCCAGAAGCTTCTGCAGTCAAAGACTTGGAGAGGCGATGGAGGGGCTGATTCGAACAGGAGCTAGGGGAGGTCTGAGGGTGCAGAGTAGGGGAGCCCAGCTTTGACCTGCCACTCTGACCACTACCCCTCTCCCGCTGGAAGGCACAGGGACATGTGGTGCAGCTACAGCTGTCTTGGCCCTGAAATCCACTATAGTCTGACTCGATCTCTGCTTTCCTGTCTCCTGTACAGTCTACCTTGCACTACCTGACCAAAGTTCTGGCCATTTCAGCAAGCCAGAGCTTAAGTCATTTCAGAAATCCCCTCCTCTCTCCCTTCCTGTGTCATGTTGCTATGGATGCTGGGGGCCGTGGGGCAGGTCCACTCTGAATTGGATGGCTGGGTTCTTTCTACTAAGAGCCAGAGGAGGGACTGGTTGGCTTTAAGAAGCTACTCTCCCCATCCCTAGCCAGATGGCTGGCATCTTCCCATTTTTTAGTTAAGCACACATCAAGGGACAGGGCAGAGGAGTGGCCACAGATCACTTGTGGAATCATCTGCTGGGACAGCCTGCCCTCTCTGGGCCGTACTGCTCCCCACTCTCAAACATGGCTCAGTTGCTCCTAATATATGTTCCTCTCCTCAGCCAGGCATCAGAGACAAGTGTGAGATAGAATTTAGAGTCAGAAACCTGAGGCTGGGTGCAGTGGCTCATGCCTATAATTCCAACACTTTGGGAGGCTGAGGCAGGAGGATTGCTTGGGGCCAAGAGTTCGAGACCAGCCTGGGCAACACAGTGAGACGCTGTGATGGTATGGTGTGGCTGTGTCCCCATCCAAATCCCATCTCGAATTGTAGCTCCCATAATTCCCTCGTGTTATGGGAGGGATCCAGTGGGAGATACTGAATCATGGAAGCAGTTTCCCCCATACTGTTCTCATGGTAGTGAATAAGTCTCATGAGATCTGATGGTTTGATGAGGGGAAACCCCTTTGGCTTGGCTCTCATTCTTCTCTTGTTTGCCACCATGTGAGACATGGCTTTCACCTTCCGTCATGACTGTGAGGCCATGTGGAATTGTGAGTCCATTAAACCTCTTTCTTTTGAAAATTGCCCAGTCTCTGGTATGTCTTTATCAGCAGCGTGAAAATTGACTAATATACCCTGTCTCTACAAAAATTTTTAAAAATAAAAATTTAGCCAGGTGTGGTGGGGCATGCCTGTAGTCCCAGCTACTTAGGAGGCTGGGGGAGGAGGACTGCTTGAGCCCAGGAGGTCGAGGATGCCGTGAGCTATGATTGTGCCAGTGCACTCCAGCCTGGGCAACAGAACAAGATGCTGTCTCAATAAACAAAACAAAATAGAGTCAGAAACCTAGGACCCAAACCCAACTGTGCAGCCTTGGGTATTACCTAATCCCCCTGAGCCCCACTCTCCCAGTTTATAAAGTAAGTGCTGAAAGTCATCATCTGTGCCTAGGATAACGGGGTGAGGAGGGAATGTCACACTGCAGATGCTCCACATGGGGCTGGGGGTAGATCATGGCTCCTTGCCCAGCTGTCCTCCCGATGCCCTGTGCTGGTTCAACATCTGCATCAGAGGTTAGGGTGAGGGGACAGCAAACCTCTGTCTCTTTGC
>NW_016107730.1:1168500-1179351 GCF_001604975.1 Cebus imitator | reverse complement strand
GACGGGGTTTCACCATGTTGACCAGGATGGTCTCGATCTCTTGACCTCGTGATCCACCCGCCTCGGCCTCCCACAGTGCTGGGATTACAGGCTTGAGCCACCGCGCCCGGCCCAAGTGATTCTTGTGCTTCAGCCTCCCTAGGAACTGGGATTAAAGGTGTTCGCTACCACATCCAGCTAATTTTTGTGTTTTTAGTAGAGACAGGGTTTCACCGTGTTGGCCAGGTTGGTCTCAGTCTCCTGACCTCGTTATCTTCCTGCCTTGGCCTCCCAAAGTGCTGGGATTACAGGCCTGAGCCACCGCGCATGGCCCTGGAGCTGTGATCTTTTCTCCTCTCCCCACACCTGCTCCCTTCACCTGGTGGGATCGGAGAGGGAGGAGCTTTTACCACAGGGACCCGCTGCCCAGGAAGTCAGGCCTGAAGAGGGTGTGTTACAAGAGGAACAAGGACCAGACAGCGTCCTCAGCCACAGGACTGGCCTTCCCAGTCAGCACCAGCCCTCCAGTTCTGTCTCCGTCTCAGCAGCCCCCGTTCTCGTAACTGAGCCGTCCTCTGTGGCACTGCCTAAGCTAGAGCTGTGCGTGACACCCCCCCAGACCCCGCACATCCCATTTGCCACCAAGTCTTGACGTTTCTGCTAAAGAGAAGGCTCCAGAATCTCTTTCTCCATTTCACCTCACTTTCCTTCTCAGGTACCCTCAAGCCAGAGACATGTAAAAACACTAACTGCTCCTGCTCAAACCTCTTCTGCGACGCCTCAGACACCCTCTTGAGGGCTGTCTTCTGTTTTGGTGATATTTATGGGGCACTCACTGTGTCCCCCGCTCCACACACACGCAAACACACACCATCCTGTAGGATAGAGACAAGGAAAATCCAATCTCTCTGCTCACCACCTGCCCCAAGATTGAGTCTGTCTTTTGGGTAGAGACAGACGTGAAAAGAGATAAGGGCTGTGGGTACCACATGTGACATACCCTTGGGGTACAAAGGCAAAAGCACAGTTCCTGGGGGCACCAGGAAAGTCTCCTCCAACAAAGCTGCCAACCTGGGCTGCAAGGTAGGTTTCTGTTGGCCTCCCCCAGGAGCCGGGGGTAAGGTCCTGCCTTTCCCACCTCCCCACACTGGGCCTGGATGTGAATCTGTTTGCTCTGCCCGCAGCAGCCTGGGCCGTTCTTATTTTCCCTATGGCCCCTATGCACCTGTCAGCTACAATCACCCTCATGGAGGCATTCACCCATTTCCCCCAGAAATCTGCCTTGCAGCCAGCTGCCCCTTCCAAGCTCACAGCCAAACCTCTGCGAAGTCACCCCAGCTAGGGAGACGTAGAAATCCTGGCCGGGAGTCCAGCAGCCAAAGGAAGAGGGGCCTCCCCCTTGTCCCTGAGTTGGAGTGCTACGTACCTTGCTGACCTTGGCCTTCAGAGACCACAGACCTGAGCAGAAGCCTGGACACCCACCCTGCAGATGAGGCCCTTGTCTGAAAGCCTGTCGCCAGCAGGGGGCTCCAGGCTGGAGAAGTGCTGCTTAGGAGTCCTGATCCCAAAAGATCCCACAGGGAGAGTCCCCAGAAACAAAGACCCAAGAGGTGGCCTGCGGACCCACAGATTCCGAGAGGTCCCACAGAAGGTTTATCCAGATGCAGAAGAAAGTTTTCTGGCATTGTCAGGGGGCGGCGTCAGACCCTAAGACCCCATTGCACCCCAGATGCAAAGACCTCTGTGGAGGGAGACCACAGACCCAGAGCCCCTCAGAGGGGCCCAGACAGAGATCCTCCCCAGAGCAAGTTTGTGGGAGCAGCGTCTCTCTGCACTGACCTGGCCCTGAGGGGCTCTTCCCCAAGCTGAGTTGTCGAAGCCGCCTCTGGTGGGCCCGCCCCCCACAGTGCACCTGGGCCTGGGCCGCTGAGTTCAGCTGGATGTTGCAGACATCACAGAGCGTGTACGATGGCCGCTTTCTTTCCCGCTTGGGCTTAGGTGGTTCTGGGGGCCGAGGGGGGCACTCAGCAGCTTCAGATATGGGGGGCTCCTTCCCAGCCGGCGGGGGTGGGCTCAGTGGCCGCTTCATACCTGAGTGGATAGAGAGGGAGATGAATGAAGGCCAAATGGTTGTGAATACTTAGAGGGAGCAGGAGGGGCTGGAGATGGTGGAGCTCTGTATTCTCTATATCGCTCTGAAACACCCCAGCCCAAGGATGGTGGAAGGGCGCATAATGGGGTCTATTTCAAGCAAAGCAGCATTAAAATTTGGGACTCTCGGCCAGGCGCAGTGGCTGACGCCTGTAATCCTAGCACTTTGGGAGGCCGAGGCAGTGGATCACCTGAGGTCAGTTCAAGACCAGCCTGATCAACATGGTGAAACCCTGTCTCTACTAAAAATACAGAATTAGGGCCAGGCGTAATGGCTCACGCCTGTAATCCAAACACTTTGGAAGCCAAGGCAGGCGGATCACCTGAGGTCGGGCGTTCAAGACCAGCCTGACCAACATGGTGAAACCCTGTCTTTAAAAAAATAAAAAATAAAATAAAAATAAAAATACATAGGCCGGGCACGGTGGCTCAAGCCTGTAATCCCAGCACTTTGGGAGGCCAAGGTGGGCGGATCACCTGAGGTCAGGAGTTCGAGACCAGCCTGACCAACGTGGAGAAACCTCGTCTCTACTAAAAATACAGAATTAGCAGGCTGTGGTGGCGCATGACTGTAATCCCAGCTACTCTCAAGACTGAGGCAGGAGAACTGCTTGAACATGGGAGGCAGAGGTTCCAGTGAGCCAAGATCGGGCGCCATTCCTCTCTAGCCGGGACAACAAGAGCGAAACTCCATTTCAGAAAGAAAACAAAACAAAACAAAACTTGGGACTCTCTGGAGGAGTGTCCAACATATCTACACACAAGGAGACCAAAACACCTGGGGACTTGGAGGGCCACAGAACAAAGCTCAGAGAGGGGGACTTGGGTCTTGGAGAAAAGGTGGGCACTGAGGCAGAGGCAGCAGCAAGGCCAGCTGAGTCAGATTTGGGGAAGTGAGAGTCCTGTTCTCAGCTCCGCAGCAAGTGCTGACAATCCTGTGACAGCCAGGCATGTGGTGCTTACTGGAGACGCAGCAGCCGCCAGCCAAAAACACAACCTTCCTGTGCCCTGCACCCAGCAGGGTGACATTCACACATGGTGACAGTGTGTGAAGCCATCCCAACCCCTGCTTCACGTGACTCCAGATGCCCCCTGCTGTCTTGGCCACCAAGGCTGAGGCAACAGTTGGTGGTTTCAGGAGAGACCTGAGCCTTGCTGCCTGGGTCCGCTGAACACAGCCCCACCCCCACCCCATGCCCATGCTCGCTCGCTCCCGTGCTCTCTCTCTCTCTTTCTCTACCTCTCCTGAACCCTCAAGTGGTCCCTGCCCCTATCTCCCATAGACAGTCTTTCCTTTCCTTTCACGTCTGAAACTTGCTCTGCCTGACGTACTGCCTCTAACCATTTCTATTCTGGGGCTGCTCAGTGAATTTTGCCTTCTCTCCAAAATCTGTGCACATGCTTCCTGGCTCTGCTTCAGACGGGGGCTTCCTGAGAGCAAGGTCTGTGTCTCTCCCTCAGGCTGGGACAACCCCAAGGCTAGGGACTGGGCAAGTCAAGACTGAGCCCATCTCTCCTGTTAGGGACTGAAGTGTGTCCCTCAAAATGCATATGTTTAGTCAGTATGAGCCTGAAAACAAAATAAAAAAATTTTTAAATGCATATGTTAGCCGAGCACGGTGGCTCACACCTATAAGCCCCACACTTTGGGAGACTGAAGCAGGCAGATCACTTGAGGTCAGGAGTTCGAGGCCAGCCTGGCCAACATGGTGAAACCCTGTCTCTACTAAAAATACAAAAATTAGCCAGATGTGGTGACACATGCCTGTAATCCCAGCTGCTCAGGAGGCTGAGGCAGGAGAATCGCTTGAACTCAGGAGGTGAAGGTTGCAGTGAGCTGAGATCACGCCATTGTATTCCAGCCTCAGCGACAGAGCGAGACTCTGTTTCAAAATAAATAAATAAATAAACTGTTAAAAATGCATATGTTGAAGTAATCACCCCCAGGACCTTAGAAAGTGACTCTATTTGGAGATGGGGTCTTCAAAGAGGTGATTAAGTTAATGAGGTCATACGGGTGAGCCTAATTCATATGATGGGTGTCTTTTTTTTTTGAGATGGAGTCTTGCTCTGTTGCCAGGCTGGAGTGCAATCTCAGCTCACTGCAACTTCTGCCACCCTGGTTCAAGCGATTATCCTGCCTCAGCCCCCAAGTAGCTGGGGCTACAGGTGTGTGCCACCATGCCCAGCTAATTTTTGTATTTTTATTAGAGACGGGTTTCACCATGTTGACCAGGACGGCCTCAATTTCTTGACCTTGTGATCCATCTGCCCACCTCAGCCTCCCACAGTGCTGGGATTATAGGTGTGAGCCACCGCGCCTGGCCATCTTCTTGTTTAAGTACCACCCAGCCTGTGTACTTTGTTATTGGCAGCCCTAGCAAATTAGCACACCATGGATCTGACCCTGGTGTGGTCCTAAGTGCTGGGTGTTGTGGCTGGGCGGCAGTACCATAGATAGCCTACAGGTGGCGCATCGAACATCCAGTGGGAAGGTAGGTGAAGACTCGGTACCCCCTGGGCAGGACAGACCCCAGTCCCCCACACCCGAGGGGCAACGAAGCTGTCTCCTGGAGCCATTCCACGGGTCCAGGGTACAGCTCTTCCCACAGAGGGCACACTGGAGGTCACTGCCATTCTAAGAAGGCCCCCATGGCTGCATGGAGCCCCCCACCAATATTTTGCACCTTCTCACCTCTAGATGGAGGTCATCACAGAGACTCCCCTGCTTTTCCATGTCCTCCCCAACCCTCCAAGCAGAAGATAGGAAGGAGGTCTTAGGTGCAAGTGTTGCAGTGGTGTGGGGGGAGAGGTGGGGAGGGTCCCATTCCCCAGGTGGAGGCTTCAGAGGAATGAGATTTTCCTGGCCACGCCAAGAAGAGCTGCCTGCCCCGCCAGCATGGGGACAGGGGTATTTTGAAATCTCAGTGCAATTTATGACAGGCGGGCCAGGGACATGGCCCAAGAGAGCAAATATCTGCCACGCAGCTGATTAAACCTCTGTGATATATAGCCTCTGGGCTCACGGGGCCGCCTGGATTCCAGGCTAATTGTGTCCCCCCAGCCAGGCTGCTGGGCCTGCCGAAGCCTGCCCTGCCTGACCCAGCCTTTCCAGCTGTCCCCTTAGGAGCCACACTGCCCCAGCTAAGCTAGGGGAGCCCAGTCAGAAAATGTGGAGGGGTAGGCAGTGACGGGGGCACACGGTCTAACCCTGCCCTGAGTATCGGCAACTCGGTATCCCCAACCCTGGTCCCTAGGCAGAGCCAATATGATCCACCCTAGCCGGACCTACAGTTGGACGGGACCTAGTCCATGTGCTGCCTTGAGCAGATGGGGAAATTGAGTCCCAGAGCAGGGCAGTAGACTTGCCTCAAAGCAAATGGAAAGACGATGCAAGAGCTGATTCTAGAAGATTCCCTTTCTTTCTCTCTTTTTTATTTTTAGATGGAGTCTTGCTCTGTCACCCAGGCTGGAGTGTAATGGTGCAATCTCAGCTCACTGCAACCTCCACCTCCTGGGTTCAAGCAATTCACCTGCCTCAGCCTCCCGAGTAGCTGAGATTACAGGTGCCTGCCACCATGCCTGGCTAATTTTTGTATTTTTAGTAGAGACAGGGTTTCACCATGGTGGTCAGGCTGGTCTCGAACTCCTGACCTCAGGTGATCTGCCTGCCTCAGCCTCCCAAAGTGAGATTACAGGCATGAGCCACCTTGCCTGGCCAGATTCCCTGTCTTTCTTTTTGCCTCCCAGCTGCTTACGCCACCTCTTCTTTGTGAAATAACAACCGCATTCATTGAGGGTTTACTGTGGGCCAGGTGCTTGGCACATAGGGTCTTTTTTCTTTTTAAGGGGTAGGAATGGGGTTTCACCTTGTTGCCCAGGCTCCAGGCTGGCCTCAAACTCCTAGGGCTCAAGTGAACCTCCTGCCCCAGCCTCCCAAGTAGCTGGGATTACAGGCATGTGCCACCATGCCCAGACAGGATCTCTCTTAAACGTCACAACTCCATGAGATGAGCACCATTATTAACCTGTTATCCCACTGCATAGATGATTGGAGAACAGTCTCTGGGAGGTTCTGTAGCTGGACCTGAACTCAAAGCCCAAGTCCTTATCCACTGCCCTCTCCCATCTCTGCTTAAAGCCTGCCAAGCCCTGACCTGAACTGATGGGTGGGGAGGGGGCCACAGATTCGGAGAAGAGCTCCTGGGAGGGGCAGGGCGTGCAGGGTCTATCAGGCCCAGTGCCAGGCAGAGAGGGGCACACCCTGGGCAGAAAGAGGTGGGGCCAGAGCCAAAGAGGTAGGGAGGAAGGACAAGCAGAAAGCAGGGGAAAAGAACATGCATGTACCCATCTGTCTGTCTGTCTGTCTGAGATTTCTACAGGAAGCAGGCTAAATCTCTCTTATCCCCATCTTCCCTGAGAGATGGGGCTGAGGCTGCTGCAGAGAGGGAGGGGGTTGGGCCCTGGGAGGGAGCCGCCCACTTGAAGGCAGGCTCACACCACCTGCTCGGGAGAGCTGTGTAGCCCAGGTTCTGTCTGCCTGTCTGCCTGTGTGTTCGTCAATGTGGAGCTGGCGGGTGGAGTGGGGGGAGCACTTGGGCAGGGCTCTGAGGTCCCATCTCTTCCGGCTGGGTGACAAGTGCACGTCAGGGCCCTGGGTTTCCATGAGGTCCTTGGCCACCGTGAGGTGATGGGATTCCCTGCCTGTCTATCCAGAGAGGGCTGGATGGAGAGGACTATGGAGGCCAGAAAGCAGGCAGCAGAGGGTTGTTTCTGCTGCAGCCTGGGAAAGGGGTCCTCCAGAAAAGGCTGCTTCTCACAAAGAGAAAAGCGGAGAGGAAGGTCCGAGGCCTGTCCCCAGCCTTTGGCAGAACACAGAGACTCCCTCCTCAAACCCTTAACGAGCCCAATTACACTCTGGCATTTTCTCCATGTCAGCCAACAGCCACCCTCCCGCCTCCCCGGCCTACTTCCGAGACCAGCCAGGCTGGCTGGACAGCCAACCTTGAGCCAGAACCTGCCCTGCCGGGCTTTGGTTTCCTGTCTTTAAAGAGAGAGGGCCAGGTGTGGTGGCTCTCGCACTTTGGGAGGCCAAGACCGGTGGATCACCTGAGGTTGGGAGTTCAAGACCAGCCTGGACAACATGGTGAAACCCTGTCTCTACTAAAAATACAAAAATTGCTGGGCGCAGTGGCTCATGCCTGTAATCCCAGCATTTTGGGAAGCCAAGGTGGGTGGATCATGCAGTCAGGATATTGAGACCATTGTGGCAACATGGTGAAACCCCATCTCTATTAAAATACAAAAAATTAGCCGGGCGTGGTGGTGGGTGCCTGTAGTCCCAGCCACTCAGGAGACTGAGGCAGGAGAATCGCTTGAACCCGGGAGGCGGAGGTTGCAGTGAGCCAAAATTTCACCACTGCACTCTCCAGCCTGGCAACAGAGCAAGACTCTGTCTCAAAAATAATAATAAATCAATAAATAAAAATAATAGGCCGGGAGTGGTGGCCCACTCCTGTAATTCCAACACTTTGGAAGGCCAAGACAGGTGGATCACTTGAGGTCAGGAGTTTGAGAGCAGCCTGAAACATGAGAAAACGCCATCTCTACTAAAACTACAAAGATTAGCTGGGTGTGGTGGCAGGTGCCTGTGATCCCAGCGGGCGTGGTGGCAGGTGCCTGTGATCAGGAGGCTGAGGCAGGAGAATCGTTTGAACCTGGGAGGCAGAGGTTGCAGCGAGCCGAGATCGCGCCGCCCCACTCCAACCTGTGCGATACAGTGAGACTCCATCTCAAAAAATAAAACAATAAAATAAAATAAGAGAGGGGATTGGGCTTCTAGGTCCTTTGCAGGGTGAATTGCAGTGGCCACACAGAGCAGCTGCTGCTAAGGTGGAAGCAGGTGGAGGCCAAGGTATATGATTCTTGGCAAGTGCCTGTTACCCCCTGGGCACAACAGAAGCATTGCCTCCATGAATCCTCAGAACAGTCCTTCAAGGCTTGACACCTGAGGCAACTGAGCCTCAGAGTCACAAAGAGAGGCAAGTAGGTAGGGCCAGGTCTCCTCCATTCTATGAGGCAAGGGCAGCGAGTAAGGGCCCTGGCAGCCCCCATCCCAGTCATTCATGGGGTCACAGGCAGGAGTGTGGGATCCTGGCCCTCCCCGCCAGCTCAGCTGCAGAGAGAAGCACCTGGAAGAAGAGAAGCCTGATCTGTTCCTGTCCTAGCAGAGTGCGAGCCCTCCTGGGCCTAGGTACCCGCTGAGTGCCCCTGAGGGACCGCCACTGAGCATTCTGGCTTCTCCACCCTGCCACCTCCCCACTGCCCTCTCCCAGCGCAGACATCTTCCTGGGGCGAGGAAGGGGAAACAGCCCTCTTCAGTGGTGTGGCCGCCACAGAGTGGCACCCACCCCAGCGATTCCGTGGGCCCAGGGAGCTGGGTCACCCAGGGCCACACTCTGAAATGCCCTCAGAGGATCCAGAGGTGAGTCACCTGTGCCAGCCCCCAGCACACATGCCCCTGCTTTGCCAGAGCAGGAGGCCCGGGGACTGGGCAACAGCTGGTGCAGGTGCCAGGTGAGGGTTCCACTAGGCGAACCCAAAGCAGCTATGTCTGTCTTCCCATCTGAAGCGGTGACAGAGGAAGCCTGTCGCCTTCCCCTGGGGCCTGCTAGGTGCTGGGGATTTCAGAAGTGAGCTGCTGAAAGTCAACACTCCAGCTCCAAGGAAGGGAGAGAGGGCACCGGAGGTGAGGGAGCAGGATGGTCCAGAGGTGATGTCACTGTCCCCCACCTCCTCCCCTCCCTAGTCTGTTCTGTCCTCACCCCTGGTTGTCTACATCCTCCAGAGGGCCTCAGTCCCTCCTGACACCCCCAAAGACAGGGCCTGCGTCGGCTGGCCACTGAGGCTCCCCCAAAGACCCTACCATCAGGAAGGAAGTCCTTCTTGCTCTCTAACCTGCATCACTCCTTGCACAGACAGTGACCACACAGAGCAGCTGCCTCTAAGGTGGGGTGGTTGTCTCCATACCCCCTTGTCCTTGCCTCTGCTGCTAAGCAAAGCCCAAGAAATCTGACCTGTTGCCCTGATCTCACTCACAGGACCCCCACCCTCTCCTAGGAGCACCAGGGCTCAGGATTCTGGCACAGCCTGGTTTTATCCCTTGCCTGCTCTCCCTGCCCAGTTCCATAGACTCAGAAGGGGAGCTCCCTCGAACCCCACTCCCTGCCTCCCGATAGTCACCGCTTCCAAGTGGTGATTGGGAGAGCTGAGGGTTGGGAGCTCCTGGGACTGTTCCTGAGTTGTGGGTGGGAGCAGAGTGCTCCGGCCACGGGGGCCCCCCATACCCCTTGCTGAAGCTGAGACTTTCTGCACGTTGGGGGCAGGAAGGGGCGGGACAGGAAGGCCTCCAACGACTGGGAATCAGGTGGAGGGTGGGGGGCACGAGTACTCTTCGCACCCCCCCCAAAAAGATCATTGGTGCTCTTCCGTCCCCCACCTCTTCCATTCTATTCCACCTGTGTTGATAGGGGTGGATCAACTTTTGGATTCTCTAAACTTCTTGAGAAAAGACGGTGGGTTATTTGGCCGAGCTCCCTGTCTCCAGATAATTGTCCCCTCCTTAAGGCGGTGGGAGTAGGGCGGGAGTCTCACCCTCTCTCCCTCCCTCCCCCTGATGGGAGCTGGAAGTCCTTCTAGCCATCACCCTTGCTGTCCTCCTCTAGACCTCAGTTTCCGGTTAAGTTGCGGTTCTTCCCAGGTCACCAGGCGAGCAGGGTCCCCGCCGCCGCCCCCAGCCCTGCAGAGCCACCTACGCCCTGAGCACGCGGCGGGCCCCCTCCCGCCGGCTCTGCCCCTGCGGCGCGTGGGTCCGGGATGGGCAGCGTGGAGTGCCGGCCTGAGTCCGGCGCCGGCACCTACCTGGAAAGCGCTCCGCACAAACCCGGCTGCGTCCAGCCGCCCGCGGCCGTCCGGGGCGGTCCTGAGTCGCAGCTCCCGGCCCCGCGCGTCTCCGAGCCCGCCCCCGGGCGGCCCGGCGGGAGCAGGTGCCAGGAGCTGCGCCGCCCCGGCCGGCCCAGGAGAGCCGCGGCGGGAGAGGGGTTCGGCGGTGGGGCTCCCCGGGTGGGAGGAAGAGAGGGGAGACTCGGGGACTCTCCTGGCTGAAGAGCTGGACTCACGGGTGAGTATCCCGCCTACCCCTAGCTGACCAGGCGCAGCGTACCTGAGGGCTCCCTAGGGGTAAGGGGCCCCAAACTGGCTGCCTTCCCCTGCCCCGCCGGCACCCCCTCCCCCCATCGTCTGGCAAGCTGGGCCCTCTTTTGGGAGGCAACTCCGGCGGTTGGAGGAAGTTGACATTCATGGACCACCTGCTGGGTGCCGGGGGGATCGCATTCAAACCTCATAACCTCTCTCCCCAGAGCGGTGCAGATCCCCATTTCACAGACCAGGAAACGAAAGAATGGAGACCTAGGCCAGGGCGGTGGCTCACGCTTGTAATCCCAGCACTTTGGGAGGTCAAGGCAGTGTGGAGAATATGGTGAAACCCTGTCTCTACTAAAAATACAAAAATTAGCCAGGGGTGGTGGCACACTCCTGTAATCCCATCTACTTGGGAGGCTGAGGTGGGAGAATCGCTTGAACCCAGGAAGCGGAGGTTGCAGTGAGCCAAAGTCGTGCCACTGCACTCCAGCCTGGGCAAGAAGAGCAAAACTCCATCTCAAA
>NW_016107730.1:1165136-1168475 GCF_001604975.1 Cebus imitator | reverse complement strand
ATCAAGATTCCATCTCAAAAAAATTAAAAAGTAAAAAAAAAAAAATTGCCAGGTGCAGACTCACGCCTGTAATCCCAGCAGTTTGGGAGGCCAAGACGGGCAGATCACAAGGTCAGGGGTTCAAGACCAGCCTGGCCAACATCGTAAAACCCCGTCTCTACTAAAAAACCACAAAAATTAGCTGGTCACACTGGCAGGCGCCTATAATCTCAGCCACTTGGGAGGCTGAGGCAGGAGAATCGCTTGAACTCGGGTGACAGAGGTTGGGGTGAGCTGAGATTGCACCACTGTACTCCAGCCTGGGCAACAGAGTGAGACTCCATCTCAAGGGGAAAAAAAGAAGAAAAAAAAAGGACTGTGGACCTTAAGTAACTGAATCCAAAGTCACACAGGAAGTGGGAACCAAATGGGAGACTCCAGGCTGCTCCTAGGCATTGTCTCTGGAGGTCAGGGGAGACCGCCAGAATCTGCCAGGGAGACCTCACCAGTGTTTGTGGCTGGGAGTCCTTTCTGATTTGTCCCAGGGGATCACAGCACAGGTCCAGCACACGGTGGGCACACACAGGGGGCACAGAGCCACCCAGGGAAGGCAAGAGGCAGAGGTTGGTGGCATGACCTCCTCAGATCCCTGCCACCATTCTGTTATTGAAGAAACAATACCAGGGTAAAAGAGAAAGAAAGAGCCAAGGAAAGTGGACAGAGAGGGCTCTCGCAGCCAAAGAAGTGGCGTTGCCACTCCCCTGCCTTGCACTGGGGCAGGCCTCCTGGGGACCAGGCCCTACCGGAGAGGAGGCCCCACGTGGGGAGCCCCAGGGATGCCACCAAGTCTCCCAGCACTTCCTGGTCCACCCATCCACCAATTCACCCTTGCCTTGGGCCTTGCCCCTGCTATCCCCTCAGCCTGGAACATCCTCCTGACATTCAGAGATATCTCCTTGTCACAGCCCCCAGCTTAAATGTTACCTCTCCAGGCCCCTCTTTCCCCAGCTCCATTACTCTTTGTCTCAGACTCTGTTTACCACCGTCTTAGTGTATCTCCCAGGTTGTAATTCTTTTGTTTGGACCCTGACCTGTCTCCCCCATGAGGGCAAGGCCTTTATTTCCTAGTGATCTGCAGCACCAGGGCAAAGCATATTACATACCTAATAGATACTCAATAAATAGCTGTTGAATGAATAACAAAACCATTTCTACTTTTAAGGTAAATCCACAATTAACGGTACATTTTAAATGGGTGCATTGTATGGTGTGCAAATTATATTTCAATAAAGCATGTTTTTTAAAAGTAAACCCAGGGTGGGGTGGCCTGTGCTGGTGCACCATGTGTACCTCACTGTACCACTGCACACGCATCCTCTAACTTAATCTGCTCACACTGCTCTCCGTCACAGTCCACATCCGGTGGCTGTCCATGGACAACTGCAGTTGTTTGGACTTGGAAGGGATCTTAGAGGTCATCCTGTCCCTTTTGTAGCAGCTTTGACAAGGTTCCCTCTGGCCTCTGCTTGAACATGCCAATGATGGGGAGATCACTACCTAACAAGATGGCCCATTCCATGATGCTAATGCTCATTAAAATGGGGGTTTGGAACCTGTTTCCCGACAATGCTGTGTATCAGTCCTAGATCTGCTGCCTGGTAACACAGAAAACGCGCCCTCCACCTTCCACAGCCAGAGAAACACAGCTTCATCCTAAAGGGGCGCTTCTCCCAGCTAAAGAGACCCATTTGCCTCAACTGTTCTTCCCCCGACATGGCCACTTGCTCCAGGAAGCCTTTGAAGATGTGCCTCTTCCTCGTATGTGCTCCCAGGGCACCTCGTATGGGACCCTAACACTGCCTTTATCACACTGTATTTAACTGTCTCCCCCAGACCCTGCTTTGGCTACCCAATTATACTGAGGGCCCCTCCCCCCGGGTAGTTTTGGGTCTTCATTTCCTTTGCCCAGTACCTTGCATGGTAACCAACTGACCTGATCTAAACCACTTAGTTAAAAATGTGTTGAATAAGCCAGACATGGTGGCTCACACCTGTAATCCCAGCACTTTGGGTGGCCGAGGTGGGCGGATCATGAGGTCAAGAAATCAAGACCAGCCTGACCAACATGGTGAAACCCTGTCTCTACTAAAAATACAAAAATTAGCTGGGCGTGGTGGCGCGCGTCTGTAATCCCAGCTATTCAGGAGGCTGAGACAGGAGAATCGCTTGACTCCAGGAGGCGGAGGTTGCAGTGAGCTGAGATCGTGCCACTGCACTCCAGCCTGGGCGACAGAGCAATACTCCATCTCAAAAAAAAAAAAAATGTGTTGAATAAATGGTTTCCGGGTGTTTTATTATCCCAGTTACATCCCTCTAAACTTTTAGGCTTTTGGTATCGTCCTTAGAACAGAACAATGGACAACACAACCTTTCACTACCTCTGTCCTCCTCTGTTAATGCTGCCCACCCCTCAACTTTTCTTCAGCCTTGGACTAGCTCTACCTAGAGCTAAGGGTCCTTGAAACCCCCAGGTCTATTTCCACATGATGCGCTGGTGAGTTCAGCCTTCCCAACCCAGCCCCCGAGTGAGTGGTGGTTTCCTGAACTGGGAGGCCCAGACCTCATGTTTGGACTTGCTGGCTCTCCTGTTCTGCTCAGCCTGTTGAAATCATTCAGCAGGACCACAGGTGCCAGCTTAGTGCCACCCACAAAGACGTGGCTTCACCTAGATACCTAGGAATAACACACCCCTACACTCCAGCCTGGCACGCAGGCAAAACACTGCCGTCTATCTCTGGCCTTCTGCATGCCAGATCCTTCCCACGCCTTTTCCCACTCATTTCACCCTCTAATAACCCTGAAAGTTGGCCACTACTCTCCTGATTTTGAAGATAAGGAGGGGGAGGCTCTGAGAAGTCAACTTACCCACTCAAGGCCACACAGCTAGAAAGGGACCGAGTGAGGTCGGGTGTGGTGACTCACACCTGTCAACCCAACACTCTGGGAGGCTGAGGCAGGTGGATCTCGAGATCAGGAGATCAAGACCATCCTGGCTAACACAGTGAAATCCCATCTCTAGTCGGGCGTGGTAGCTCATGCCTGGAATCCCAGCACTTTGGGTGGCTGATGCAGGTGGATCACGAGGTCAGGAGTTCAAGACCAGCCTGACCAATGTGGTGAAACCCCATCTCTACTAAAAACACAAAAATTAGCTGGGTGTGGTGGCACATGCCTGTAATCCCAGCTACTTGGGAGGCTGAGGCAGGAGAGTTTCTTGAACCCGCAAGGTGGAGGTTGCAGTGAGCTAAGATTGTGCCACTGCACTCCAGCCTGGGTAACAGAGTGAGACGCCATCTCAAA
>NW_016107730.1:1139591-1164004 GCF_001604975.1 Cebus imitator | reverse complement strand
CCAGCCTGGGTAACAAGAGCGAAACTCCGTCTCAAAAAAAAAAAAAAACAAAACTTAACAGTGTAGAGGATTATGTGACGTCATGCCTGCAAAGTACCCCATATAATATGTGCCCAACTCATAACAGGGGCGTCATTTATTAGGTGTTGCTGGTCCCGGCTTTAGAGAGAAGGACACTGAGGCTCAGAGAAATGAAGGGACTTAGGCAGGCAACATTACACAGCTTGGAAGAGGCCCACACAGAACAGGAGCTGATAGCGCTGGATTGAAGACTGGGCCCTTTTTTCTTGCCCCTGGGGCCTTCTCCAAATATTTGATAAATAAAATGTCTACTACAAAGATAAGAGGTGGTTAAAATAATTGTTCATAATAATAACACTAAGGGCCCCAGCTGAAGCAAAGCCTGCAGCAAAGGGGCTCAGGCAAGGAGCCAGAGACCGTGGCCCAGCCAACAGCTTCCCTGCTGGGCCCACAGCCCAGACTGGGGCTAGGAGGATGGCATCATTCTGGGCCCCTGGGCTCCAAGAGGGTGGGAGAGGCCCCAACAGTGGGTGGGCCTGCCCCACCCCACCCATCATGGGTCCTTTCTGCTCCCACTGAAAGGGCACAGGCTCTCTAGTGGCTTGAACAAGTTGACTGTGACCCCTCCCCCAATGCTTTGCCTCCTAAAATAGCCCAGAGCCACCATGTGCCCAGGGCGACTCCCCACTGGTTACAAATCCCCCTGAAATCAAATCCCCATCCTGCCCCAAGCAGGACGGCACCACTCCTGCCACCACTGGGCTCCAGCGCTGGCCAGCCTCCCCCAATGGAAACCGGGACAGTCGTCCTTCACAGTGACCGGGACATAAATCCCCAAATAATGAGACAGGCGCTGGGAACACAGAATCAGACACGGTGCTAATTGGTTTGCTTCTGGGCAGAGATGATGTGGAGACAAAAGTTAACAGGCCTCAGTTTCCTTGGTGGTGTACTGGGGTGAGGGGATATGGGGATCAGGGGTCCCTGACTGCGCTGATTTTCTACGCCTTCTGACCAGCCTCACAACTCACTTTTTTTTTTTTTTTTTTTTGAGAAGGTGTTTTTCGCTCTTGTTGCCCAGGCTGGAGTGCAATGGCAAGATCTCGGCTCACTGTAACCTCCACCTCCCGGGTTCAAGCGACTCTCCTGCCTCAGTCTCCGGAGTAGCTGGGAGTACAGGTATACACCACCACGCCTGGCTAATTTTGTATTTTTAGTAAAGATGGAGTTTCTCCATGTTGGTCAGGCTGATCTCGAACTCCCGACCTCAGGTAATCTGCCCGACTTGACCTCCCAAAGTGCTGAGATTATAGGCATGAGCCACTGCGCCTGGCCACCAGCCGCACTTTTTAGGATATTAAATTGCCAGATGTAAAAGGAAAGGGCCGGGGTCTCCTGGTCCAGGTCCTAAGGTGGGAAGCCTAGAATCTCTACGATGATCAAGAAACACCTCTTTCCATTGAGAAAAAAAATAAATCAACCAAGACTCAGATCCTTCCCAGCATGCAAGGGGATTGGGGCAGCGGGGAGGTAGGGAACCCAGTGCAACCTCCCTGCTCCTCGTGTGAGGCTGGTAATGGATTCTTGGACAAGCCCAAGGTCCTTAGTTTGCAGTAATCAGGATGAGATTATCACATTAAACTTTCAAAGTCTTTGCTCAAAAAGAAGCAGCAGCAGCTGACACCCTTGACTCCCCCAACTTTCCCACTGTCACCTTCTCCTGGACCATGACCAGGTGAGCTGCAGATACAGGCCATGTGGAGGCTCCACTGCGCTGCAGAGGCAGTGGCATGGACAGCATGACCTCTCTGGGGCTGGACTCAGGGTTGTGGCAAGATGGAAGGGGGAGGAGGCAGGGGATAGAGGTGAGCATGTGTGTCTGCGGGTGCAGTTTGGAGGGGCTGCGGGGAACTGGAGTAACTTGGAGTCAGGCAAACGAGTTTACGTTGCAACTCCGCCACTAACCGTGTGACTGGGGACATGTCTCTTCTCTCCACACCTCAGTTTCCTAGTCTGTGAAATGGAGACAATGGTAACAACAACGCTTAATAATAACTCCCCTAACTCAAGACAGGTGTCTGAGAAGATTAAATAAGATAACATAGAATAGCCAGGCACGGTGGCTCACACTTGTAATCCCAGCACTTTGGGACGCCGAGGTGGGCGGATCATAAGGTCCATCCTGGGATTGCGTCCATCCTGGCCATGGTGAAACCCCATCTCTACTAAAATACAAAAAATTAGCCAGGCGTGGTGGCGTGAGTCCGTAGTCCCAGCTACCCAGCTACTTGGGAGGCTGAGGCAGGAGAATCGCTTGAATCCGGGAGATGGAGGTTGCAGTGAACCAAGATCATACCACTGCACTCCAGCCTGAAGAAAGAGCAAGACTCTGTCTCAGAAAAAAAAAAAAAAAAGTAGAATATACTAGTCAGGCATGGTGGTTCATGCCTGTAATCTCGGCACCTTGGAAGGACCAGGTGGGTGGATTGCTTGAGCCCAGGAGTTTGAGACCAGCCTGAGAAACATGGCAAAACCCTGTCTCTCCAAAACAAAAAACAACAACTACAAAATATATATATATAAACAAAAATTAGCTGGGCATGGTGTTGCATGCTTGTAATCCCAACTACTGGAGAGACTAAGGTGGGAAGCTGAGGCTGCAGTGGGCCACAGTCAGGTCACTGCACTCCAGCCTGGGTGACAGTGAGACCCTATCTGTCTCAAAAAACAAAAACAAAAAAATACTGACCAGACACAGTAGCTTACACCTGTAGTCCGAGCACTTTGGGAGGCTGAGGCAGGAGGATCACTTGAAGCCAGGAGTTTGAGACTCTATCTCTACAAAAACAAAAACAAAGATTAGTTGAGTGTGGTGGTGCATGCCTGTAGTCTCAACTACTCAGGAGGCTGAGGCAGGAGGATCACTTGGGCCCAGAAGTTGGAGGCCACAGTGAGCTATGGTTGTGATACTACACTCCAGCCTGGGTGAAAGAGTAAGACTCTGTCTTCCCCCATCATCCCCGAAAAAAGAAAGTAGGAAAATGCCCTGGAAACTCTAAAAGCTCATTTAGATGTGAGGGATGACATCATTAGTTACAGCTGGAGGGATGGTGGTAAGACTGCAGAAAGAACTTCCTCACAGCTGTGCATTGGAAACTAATGGGGCAAAAAAAGAAAGAAGACAAACAGCCTTGGGTAGAATGCCAAAGACCTCATCAATGATCCACTCTCCCAACTCAGGGTGCCCATCCCCATGTCCAGGCCCCCTCCTGCCCATCACCTTGCCTCCCAAGGCTGCCAGCATCCCCAATTTTTCCCAGCCCAGAGCTCTATTCAGCTTGTATTTGTTGCCAACACAATGGAAATTATTTCAACCTCCTCACCCAGCTTGGCAGAGCTACCTCGGGTGTGTAGGAGAGGCCAGAGCTGGAGGAAAGGAGGCTGGGAATTGGGGTGTCCAAAGCAGGGGTGGCCCCCTCCCCAGAATATTAGCTGCAATTGCGGCATTCTAGAAGGCAGCAGCTTCCTGGGAGGACTGCCTCATCCTGCCCCATGGAAGGGAAGGGAAAGCCTGAGGATCCAGGGGTCCTCACGGGGACTTTGGCCACCTTTCCTCTTACTTAAAGAGCTGCATTCAGAAAGTGTTGGAAGGGAAGGGCCCTGACTACCAGCCAGGTTCAACCCTGCAGAAGTTAAGATCTGTAAGTCTCCCTGACCCTCCCTTCATTTCCTGAAGCTTTGATTTAGTTTGTCCAGCAGGATCGTCCCACCTCAGACCCCCGATACTGGCCTTGGGGTCCTCTCCTCTTCCTCGATATGAGAAACCCTGACCCATCCTAACCTCACAAGGATGGAGGCAGGAGAGGCTGGGGATGACTCCGAGGTTCCAGGGTCACCTGGGGCAGGGGAAGAGGGAGCCTCCGAGTCCATTGGCTGAGGGAGGCGGTGGGGCATCCAGGGTCCACCTTGTTGGCCAGGGAGCAGTTGCTGACCACATCAAAGTCCTCCTCCCAGATCAGTCCAGTGGGTGGAGGCAGGCACACAGCCATAGCAGGCCATGAAGAAGGAGGCCATTGAAAACCATCTGAGAGGTTCCAAGAAACGTCCCAAGAACGGGCTGTGTCAACATGTCCTGTGCCCCCCAGACCCACTGGTGCAGCTTCCAAGCAGCTTCCCACAGCAGGGCCGCTCAGATGCCTTGGCTGGGAGGCAGGGCAGCATGGAGGGCAGAGCCTGCACTCCAGGAGCCATCAGACCTGGGGCAAAGTCCTTACCTCTCTGATCTGTAAAATGGACCCAGTAGTATATACCTCACGGGGTTGTTGGGAGAACCAAGAGGTGATGTAGGGATTGTGTCTCCCTTTGTGCCTGGCTCAGAGTAGGGGCTCGATAAATTCACTCAAGAAACATTTGTTGAACACCTACTATATGCCAGACCGTCCATTGTGTACCCTGAGTTCTAGCAGTGGACAAAAGTCCGAGGGGCCCTCACGGAACTTGCAAATCTGGGTTGAGGGAAGAAGGATGGGCGCAAACAATCAGCAGATAAACACATGAATCAGGATGGACGAGGGCTTGCAGAAGACAGGTCCTCAGGAGGGCCCCTCTGGAGGGGAGATGTCAGACAGACCTAGCTGACCTGAGGGACAGGCTGCCTAAGGGTTTTTAGCCACGGCCACTCACAGGAATCACCTGAGCAGCCCTTGAAGATTCTGATGTCCAAGCCTCTCCCCAGGAACTTAAAAAAAATTTTTTTTGAAATAGGGTCTGATGCCGGGCTCGGTGGCTCACGCCTGTAATCCCAGCACTTTGGGAGGCCGAGGCAGGTGGATCACGAGGTCAAGAGATCGAGACCATCCTGGTCAACATGGTGAAACCTCGTCTCTACTAAAAATACAAAAAATTAGCTGGGCATGGTGGCGTGTGCCTGTAATCCCAGCTACTCAGGAGGCTGAGGCAGGAGAATTGCCTGAACCCAGGAGGCGGGGGCTGCGTTGAGCCGAGATCGCGCCATTGTACTCCAGCCTGGGTAACGAGAGCGAAACCCCGTCTCAAAAAAAAAAAAGAAAAGAAAAGAAATAGGGTCTGATTCTGTCACCCAGGCTGGAATGCAGTGGCACGATCTCAGCTCGCTGAAACCTTCACCTCCTGGCTTCAAGTCATTCTCCTGCCTCTGCCTCCCAAGTAGCTGGGATTGTGCCTGCTGCCATGCACAGTTAATTTTGTTTTTGTTTTTTGAGGCAGAGTTTCACTCATTGCCCAGGCTGGAGTGCAATGGCACAATCTCAGCTCACAACAACCTCCGCCTCCCAGGTTCAAGCAATTCTCCTGCCTCAGCCTCCCGAGCAGCTGGGATTACAGGCAGGTGCCACCACTCCTGGCTAATTATGTATTTTCAGTAGAGACAGGGGTTTCACCACATTGACCAGACTGGTCTCGAACTCCTGACCTCAGTGATCTGCCTGCCTCAGCCTCCCAAAGTGCTGGGATTACAGGTGTGAGCCACCACGCCCAAGCTCTCCCCAAGAATTCTGATGTGCTTGGTCTGGATGCAGCCTGGGACTGTAAAATTCCGCCCAGGTGATTCTCACTGTGCAGCCAACAGTGAGAATCTGATGCCCAGCAGGCTTGCCAAGTACCTGGCTACAGGAGCATCACCTGGGGAGCTTGTCCGGCATCCTGGGCTGGGCTCCACCTCATGTTCAGATTCAGGAGCCTGAGGTGAGGCCCAGCGTCAACCCTTTTAACAGGCATTCAGGTGATTCTGAAAAGATACTAGGAGAGCAAGGGTGAGCTCCAGAGATTGGCTCTGAGAGCCTTCCTCACACTGAGCCCCGACACACTGCATGGGACCACCCACTGTTCCCATGAGCACTGTCCCACCACCTTGCCCCCAGCCTAGGAAGTCCCCTGCCTTGCTCCAGGCAAGTCCTGCTCCTGCTCCTGGGCTGACCATGAAGCCTGAAGCTTCCCACCACCTCTGCCCCTTGGCTGAAGCCCCCATGCCATCCTGTTCCATAGCGTGCTTCATGTCTGGCTAAATCCTGGGCTCCTAGAGGTGGGGCCGACTCATGCAAGGCACGTGGCACCAAGCCCAGCACCTCACAGGGTATGACTTGTCCTTGTTGAAGGAATACCAAATCTCTTCCAGCCTCCCCTGCTCCCACAACTAGGCCAAAGGTGGCGGGGTGGCGACTGACTCCTCTAGATCCCTGCTCCACCCCCTGACCTGAGTCTCTGGTCCCGGGATTCCTCTTGTGGCATCTGGCTTCTCTCCCACCCACTGCACTCTTGGTCTTGCCCTAAGGGCCAAACTCTGGGAAGGGAGACGGTGTACAATTATGTTACCCCAGGCAAAGGTGCTCCGGAACGTCCTCTCCATCCTTGCTAAAGAACCAGGTATCAGCTGGGTGTGGCGGTTCATGCCTGTAATCCCAGTACTTCAGGAGGCCAAGGCAGGAGGATTGCTTGAGTTCAGGAGTTTGAGACCAGCCTGGGCAACATAGTGAGACCCTGTCTCTACAAAAACTGCAAAAATTAGCCAGGCAAGGCCAGGTGCGGTGGCTCACACCTCTCATCCCAGCACTTTGGGAGGCTGAGGCAGATGGATCAACTGAGGTCAAGAGTTTGAGACCAGCCTGGCCAACATGGTGAAACCCTGTCTCTACTAAAACTACAAAAATTAGCCAGGTGTGTTAGTGCACACCTATAATCCCAGCTACTTGGGAGGCTGACGCAGGAGAATCGCTTGAACCCGGGTGATGGAGGTTGCAGTGAGCCAAGATTGCACCATTGTACTCTAGCCTGGGCGATAGAGTGAAACTCCTCAAAAAAACAAAACAAACCAACCAACCAAACAAAAGTACCTCTGGAGAGACAAAGTAGCAAATGTAAGAAGCCATGTCTGTTCATTTTTGCTTGACAGCCCAATTTCACAAAGCTCCTGACTCCAATGACAAAATGTTGTAAAAAACCGATCACACTACAGGAGGTCTGTCTGTGTTTTCTAGTCACTGGCCTAAAAAACAAAAGATTTTACATTTTACCAACACAACCCTGAATTATCTTTATTAGTTTTGATTACTTAAAAAAAACTAAACTTTAGGCCGGGCGTGGTGGCTCACGCCTGTAATCCAAGCACTTTGGAGGCCAAGGCGGGCGGATCACCTGAGGACAGGAGTTCAAGACCAGCCTGACCAACATGGTGAAACCCCATCTTTAAAATAAAACAAAAAAAACCCCTGAACTTTAAAAGAATTAAGGTTTTAACATCCATGTAATTTTCTAAATTACTTTTAAAGTCTTTTTTTTTTTTTTTTTTTGAGAGTCTAGCTCTGTTGCCCGGGCTGGAGTACAATGGTGCGAGATCTCGGCTCACTGCCACCTCCACCTCCCAGGTTCAAGCAATTCTCCTTCCTCAGCCTCCTGAGTAGCTGGGATTACAGGTACCCACCAATACGCCCAGTTAATTTTTTGTATTTTTAGTAGAGATGGCATTTTGCCATGTTGGCCAGGCTGTTCTTAAACTCCTGACCTCAGGTGATCCACCCGCCTCTGCCTCCCAAAATGCTGATAATACAGGCGTGAGCCACTGCACCCGGCTACCTTTAAAGTCATTTATCACTCTGTTTAAATAAATATTATTTGGCGGAATGCAGTGGCTCCCACCTATAATTCCAGCATTTTAGGAGACTGAGATGGGAGGTTTGCTTGGGGCCAGGAGTCCCAGACTAGTCTGGGCTGAACATATCAACATATCTGAAAAAAAAAAAAAAAAAAAAAAAAAAAAAAAAAAAGCTAGGCATGGTGGCACATGCCTGTAGGCCCAGCTAGCTATGAGGGCAGTTTGCTTGAGCCCAGGAGTTCGAGGCTGCAGTGAGCTATGTTCACACCACTACACTCTAGCCTGGGCACAGAGCTTGTCTCAAACCCCAAAACAACAACAAAGTATCATTTTAGAAAGACCTATGATTCTGTTGTGAAGAAATGTTTGAAACATTTTTCCATCTTTGGCAGGCTTCTCCAAGATCAACATCCTAAATTACGCCTTTTTAAACTAAATAGACTTTAATAAGTTATATAAAAGACATTGTCAAATATATAATAATAGACTTCTTTCAGTTACATTTATGAGTGTTATTAATATAAATGTTTCAAAATTATATTAGTTCGTAAAAACCTAATATATTATCAGTCATAATTTTATTTATTTACATTTTTGGAGACAGGGTCTCTCTCTGTTGCCCAGGCTAAAATACCATGGTGTGATCACGGCTCACTGCAGCCTCAACCTCTTGGGCTGAAACGATCCTCTTGCCTCAACCTCCCAAGTAGCTTTGACTACAGGCATGCATCACCATGCGCAGCTAATTTGAAAGATTTTTTTTTTTTAGAGATGGGATCTTGCTATGTTTCCCAGGCTGATCTTCAACACCTGAGTTCAAGCCGCCCTCCCACCTCAGCCTCCTAAAGGGCTGGGATTACAGGTGTGAGCCACCATGCCTAGACATAATTTTAATTATGTTAAATCTTTTCGATAGTTATATATATATAGATATGTTATTAATATAAATAATCTAAACACTATTTAAAATTTATAAAGCTCTGGGCTGGGCATGGTGGCTTATGCCTGTAATCCCAGCACTTTGGGAGGCCAAGTCGGGAGAATGGCTTGAGATCAGGTGTTCGAGTTCAGCCTGACCAACATGGTGAAACCCCGTCTCGACTAAAAATACAAAAATTAGCCAGGCATGGTGGCGTGCACCTCTGATCCCAGCTCCCTGGGAGGCTGAGACAGGGGAATCGCTTGAACTTGGGAGGCGGAGGCTGCAGTGAGCCAATATCTGGCCACTTCACTCCAACCTGGGCTCCGTCTCAAAAAAGAAAAAAAAGGTATAGAGATCTGATTATCCTAATGTGGTGCTGACAGTCAGAATTCTAATTATCTTAAATACTACATATAATAAAAATAACTACATTTCCTTGCCAGTTAAAACCCTTCATCAGAGCTTAACAATGGGTATTATTTTTGTCATTCACAGCTATGATTTTAAATTCTTCTCTAACAACATTCACCATCAACCCTAGTTCAAAATTACTTTTCAGGCCTGGTGCAGTGGCTCCAGCCTGTAATCTCAGTTCTTTGGGAGGCTGAGGTGGGAGAACTGCTTGAGGTCAGGAGTTTGAGGCTGCAGTGAGCCATGATCACACCACTGCATTCCAGCCTGGGTGGCAGAGTGAGACCCTGTCTCCAACCACCCTCCCCTCAAAAAAATTGTTTTTCATTTATTTGTTTTTTTTTTTGTTTTTGTTTTTTTGAGACGGAGTTTCGCTCTTGTTACCCAGGCTGGAGTGCAATGGCGCGATCTCGGCTCACCGCAACCTCCGCCTCCTGGGTTCAGGCAATTCTCCTGCCTCAGCCTCCTGAGTAGCTGGGATTACAGGCACGCACCACCATGCCCAGCTAATTTTTTGTAGCTTTAGTAGAGATGGGGTTTCACTGTGTTGACCAGGATGGTCTCGATCTCTTGACCTCGTGATCCACCCGCCTCGGCCTCCCAAAGTGCTGGGATTACAGGCTTGAGCCACCACGCCCGGCTTGTTTTTCATTTAAAACAAAAACAAAAACAAAAAAAACCTCTAGCTGGACGTGGTGGCTCACACCTGTAATCCCAGCACTTTGGGAAGCCAAGGCAGAAGGATTGCTTGAGTCTAGGAGTTCAAGATCAGCCTGGGCAACATAGGGAGAGCAAGATAAAACACAGCGCCTCCCACCACCCGACAGCTCTTGCCTGAATGACTATATTCCTTAAAAGACCAATGACCCCAGTCCAAGCCAGGCACAGTGGCTCACGCCTGTAAATCCCAGCACTTTGGGAATCCGAGGCAGGAGGATCACTTGAGGCCAGGAGCTTAAGACCAACCAGGGGAATGTAGCAAGACCCCCGTCTCCATAAAAATAAAATAACCGGGCCGGGCGCGGTGGCTCAAGCCTGTAATCCCAGCACTTTGGGAGGCCGAGGCGGGTGGATCACGAGGTCAAGAGATCGAGACCATCCTGGTCAATATGGTGAAACCCCGTCTCTACTAAAAAACTACAAAAAAAAAAATTAGCTGGGCATGGTGGCGCGTGCCTGTAGTCCCAGCTACTCAGGAGGCTGAGGCAGGACAATTGCTTGTACCCAGGAGGCGGAGGTTGCGGTGAGCCGAGATCGCGCCATTGCACTCCAGCGTGGGTAACAAGAGCGAAACTCCGTCTCCAAAAAAAAAAATAAAATAAATAAAAAAAATAAAAAAATAAAATAACCGTAGTCCTTGCTTTTTCTTGCACACAAGATAATCTCTGACAGAGTTAGCGATGACACCTCTGTAATCTATAACCAAATATACTCTTACAGCCAAATTTTGATGTCATTTTGCACATACTGAACCCCCACTCCCTGTATATAAACCATAAGCTAAAACACTGATTAAAAAGTCTGATAAAACTATTCTAGAGCTATAGGCCTTGCTCTATGGTCCTCTGTAAGACTTCTAAATAAAACTAACTTTAAGTCTTTAAATGGTTAATTTTTTTTAATCGACACTCTTAGAGGGTTGTTAGGGATTACATGAGTCAATATTTGCCAAGGGTTTAGCAACCGGGCACGTGGTCATCATTACACGTGTTTGCTAAATAGCACAAGTGTAGTCAGTCAACAATGTAGGTCCTGCTAATGCCGGGTCTGGGAGGCTGGGATTGAGATTTCCACTTTACAGGTGAGGAGACTGAGGATCCGGAGAGGAAGAGACGTGCCCAGATGGCACTCACACCTGGGCTCTGTCTCCCGTCAACCTTCACTCTTCCAGCACCCCAGGCCACCTCCCTCCCTTCTCAGGCGCCTAGGCTGGCTCGGGTGGGCACAGTGCCCCACACTGATAGAGGCCCCTTTGTCCCCCTGCCCAGTGTCACACCCTGAGGGTGGAGCACGGCCGGACAAGCACCCAGTGTCTGGGTCTGTTTCACCGCCAGGTCTGCGGCCGCCTGGGCGGCTCCAGCCACAGGACTCACGGTAGGTGGATCCCAGGGCGTTCCCATCACTTCCACCCCCCACCCCAGCCTCAGCAGGGCACCCGCAACTCTCCCTCAGCACAAAGGAGTAGAAAGCATCAAGGGAAACACCTCAGTTCTTGGTCTCGACTCTGCGGCAAACTCTGAGTCTGGGTGTTGGGGGGAAGGGCTCCCAGCTGCCTCAAAAACCAGGAACAAGGAGCTGAGGGTGTGGGAATAGCGGCGAGGCCAATCTGGATGTTGGAAGAAGGCTGTGGTGGGATCCTGAGGAGTGGGACAGAGATTACCCTGCCCTTTTATACCCTGCGCTCTGTTTACTTAAAAAAAAAAAAAAAATAGACAAGTCTCACTTTGTCCCCCAGGCTGGAGTGCAGTGCCTCGATCACAGCTCACTGCAGCCTCGACCTCCTGGCCTCAAGCGATCCTCCAGCCTTGGCCTCTCAACGCACTGGGACTACAGGCACACACATCCCCATGCCTGGCCCGGTTCACTTCTCTTCACCACCTGGATTGGCAGAATACCTCCTCACTGGTCCCCCTGCCTCTACTTCCCCACCTCCCCTCCCTCCCAGTCCCTCTTCACACAGCCAGAGGGAGACGGTTAAAAGGGCAACTCTCCAGCCTGAGCAACATGGCAAGACTCCATCTCTAAAAAAAGAAAAAAAAATACAAAAATTAGCTGGGTGTGGTGGGAGGATCGCTTGAACCTGGGAAGTCGAGGCTGCGGTGAGCTGTGATCACATCACTGCTCTCCACACAGAATAAGACCCTGTCTCTAAATAAATAAATAAACAAAGGCAAATCTGATCACATCGTGATCTGGGCTAAAAGCTCCAAAAGCTTCCCCTTTGCTTTAGGAGAATGCTTGCCCAGCCTGGAAGATGTGGGCCCTTCCCCTCCCTGAAGCCCTTCTCTCCCAGTCCACCCCCTTCCACCTGATCCCTCCCACAGATTAACTGAGATACAAATACAACTCTCCACCTAAAAATATTACGGGTAGAAGTAACACTGAGGACGGCTAGAACTGGATATGAGAAGACTCATTATTGACTAAAATGCACAAAAGAATCAAATCCTGAACACGAATCTTTTTTTGGTTTTAATTTAAATCTTCCAAAATGGGATGAGGTTACCCAGTCAGTCACACAATGGCAGAAACTAGTGTCGGGAGCCTGCAGCCCCCAAACTGCTGGATGCCTCCAATCTCAGCAGCAAAATGTGAACGGAATTGATGCCGATGAAAACAGTTTCAGTGAAATTACAATGGAATGAAAAACACAGCCATTTGTTGAACTGTACCACTGCGGAAAAACAGAAAAATCTGATCAAAGAATTAATTTGGATGAATAGAGTTCAAGCTGGAAAACACCGTCTTAAAAGGTTTTCAGTGTTGGCATGTTTTGGTTTAAAATGCTTGCATTCAAAACATCCTTAGGGTTAAAATATCCTTAGTGGTTAAAATATCCTGTGCCCCTCCGATCTGTTTCCTTTGACTGCCCACCTTCCAGCCACACTGGGCTCTTTCTGTCCCTGGAGCACAGCTCTCCCTCACCTGGGAGCTTTCTCAAGCCCTGTTCTCTCTGCCTCGAGTGCTCTTTTCCTCCTGATCCTTCCCTCCTCCTTCTCATGGCTGATGTTTATTTAACTATCGCCTCTGAGAAAGGCCTTCCTGTATTGCTCTCTTATTCCCTCTTTTTTTGAGATAGAGTCTCGCTCTGTCGCCCAGGCTGGAGTGCAGTGGCGCAATCTCGGCCCACTGCCACCTCTGCCTCCTGGGTTCCAGCACTTTCCTGCCTCAGCCTTCGGAGTAGCTGGGACTACAGGCACACGCCACCATGCCCGGCTAATTTTTGTATTTTTTAGTAGAGACGGGGTTTCACCATATTGGCCAGGGTTGTCTTGAACTCCTGACCTTGTGATCCATCCGCCCCAGCCTCCCAAAGTGCTGGGATTACAGGCATGAGCCACCGAACCCAGCCCTCCCTCTTTTTCTTTCTTTCTTTCTTTTCTTTTTCTTTTTTTTTTTGAGACAGAGTCTTGCTCTAGATTTCCTTCCCACTTCCTCTTATTCCCACCCTTTTTTTTTTTTTTTTGAGACGGAGTCTCGCTCTGTCGCCCAGGCTGGAGTGCAGTGGCACAATCTCGGCTCACTGCAACCTCCGCCTCCTGGGTTCCAGCGATTCTCCTGCCTCAGCCTCCTGAGTAGCTGGGATTACAGGCGTGCACCACCACACCTGGCTAATTTCTACATTTTTAGTTAGAGACGGGTTTCACCATGTTGGCCAGACTGGTCTCGAACTCCTGACCTCAAGTGATCCACCCGCTTTGGTCTCCCAAGTTCTGGGATTAAAGGTGTGAGCCACCGCACCTGGCCTCTTACTCCCTCTTGAGAATCTTTCTTGTTCCCTCTTGGAACCCTGTCTTGTTCCTCCTTGAATTCCCAGGGCAGAGCCTACCAACTATAGCACATAGTAGGTACTCAATAAATATTGATGACATGAATGAGTAAATCAGTGCCACTGGGATGAGAGCTAGGACAGTGGGCTGAGGCTTGGTGGGAGGGGCTGGGACAGGGTAGAGACACACCCACTTACTCATGACATCAAGTTCCAGGAGAGCCCATTTCAGTGGGAGAGCAGAGACTGGCTGCACGTGTCTCATGCCTGTAATCCTGGCACTTTGAGAGGCTGAGGCAGAAGGATTGCTTGAGCCCAGGAGTTTGAGACCAATCTGGGCAACAGAGGGAGACCCCTGTCTTTACAAAAAATGTAACAAAATTAGCCAGGTGTGTACCTGTAGTCCCAGGTATTCATGAGGCTCTGGGCTGAGGGCTGGAGAGGGAGGATGGCTGGGGCCCGGGAGGTGAGGCAGCAGTGAGCTGCTATCTCGCCACTGCCCTCCAGCCTGGGTGGCAGAGCAGGACCTTGTCTCAAACAAAAAACAAAAGAGGAGACAAAACCAGTCCTGCTCCTCATTTTTGCCCTATGCCCCACTTCCCAAGGGGCAAGCCCATGTACCAACTGGACAGCTGCCCCTCCACCCCTTCATCTGGGCCACCTCCTTGGGGCTTGTCTCCCACATGTGGCTTCAGGCCAGGCTATTTGGGGAAACTTCCTGATCCCCCCTCTGGCCTCTCCACCCCGACACCTCGTCTTGCAGACCCAGAATAGCTGTCCCCAGTCTCAACCTAGGGAGAGTCTCATTCCCAATTAGCACCCAGAGGGTTGAAACCATCTCTAAAAGCTTCTTGTGTCCCTCTCCCCTCAGGAAGCTGCTAACTAGGACAGCAAATTGCAGAATGAGGTTATAAGAATGCTACCTGCTCCTAAATTCACCTCCCAGCCAGAGATGCACGGCTGGGAGTCCTGCTTGGTATGTGAGGAGATTTGGGTGAGGGGAGATTCAGGGAGAGCCGGGGTGACTGCAGCCTGTGACTCTTTTAGTTCAAGAAGCAGCTCCAGCATGGTCCAGTAAGGTGTAAGGACACAGGTTCAAGTCCAGGTTCTGCTAGAAGATAGACTCTGCCCAAGTTGCTTTGCTCTCTGAGCTTTCGCCATCTACAAAAAGAACTTTGATCTCGGCCAGGTGCGGAGGCTCACGCCGGTAATCTTTACATTTTGGGAGGTCGTGGCAGGTGGCTTACCTGAGGTCAGGAGTTTGAGAACAGCCTGGACAACATGGTGAAACGCTGTCTCTCTTAAAACTACTAAAAATTAGCTGGGCATGGTGGCGTCCGCCTGTAATCCCAGCTACTTGGGAGGCTGAGGCACGAGAATCTTGTGAACACAGGAGGCGGAGGTTGCAGTGAGCCAACATCGAGCCACTGTACTCCAGCCTGGGTGACAGAGTGAGACTTGTGTCAAAAAAAAAAAAAAAGGAATTTTGATCTCTGCAGGTGCTCATAGGATGGGATGAGGCAGTTCTGTATACAGCAAAGTTCTGTATAAAATCAACAGACAGGAGGCCCCTCGGGGTCCCAGGGAGATTGCTCTGGAGATGGATTCTTGCCGGGGCCCAGGGCCCATTAGAGAATTCTTCCTCTGCTAAAGTGTCACTGGAGGACTGGCTCAAGCCGCTGCCAACAGGGAGAGTGGGCAGACTTCTCCCACATTCCAGAGACCACGCCCCATGCCTCCCTCTTTAGGGGCCCCTAGAAAACCCAAGGGTTCCTGTTCCCAAAGCTTCTTCTTGTCATTTCCTCTCTTCTCAGCAGGGGGTGGGGGAGTGTCCCATCCCCATCCTGCCCTCCAGGGCCACAGCGCTCAACTTTGGTTCAGGGGAGGGGGTCAGCTGGCATCAGATGTGGGGCTGAACAGAGCTGAGATCAGGAGGATAGAGAAGTCTGGGGCTTGGGATATAGGAGAGACATCTGGGGGTCCCAGGAAGGCTGGATAGGGCAGGAGGGCAAGGCCAAAGCTAGGGCTGGCCTCTCGCCTGGGCATCTAAAGTGAGGAGAAGGACCTGTGGAGTCGGTCCTTGCCCCACCCAAGGAAATCTTAGTCAAATAAACAAACAGCCAACACAGCGGCTCCTGTGCAAGGTGGGAGGGATGGGGAGGCCACAGAGGCGGGGAGGCCGGGAGAGGGCAGGGAGGCTGTTTAAACAGGCCCCTCGGCCTGGGACAGTTGGCAGAAATATTTGGAACAGGGTGGGGAGCACAGCGGTGGTTTAGAGCAGGAAGCTGAGGGCTGGGGTGGGTGGGTTGAGCTTGGCTGCTTCTAGGAGAAAGAAAAGTGTTGATTCAGCCCCACTCTGGTCAATGCCTCTTCTGAGGGAGACTCCAAGTCCCAACGCCCTTCCCTTGGTTCAAGGTCAATCAGGTCAACCAGAGAGACAAGGGCTCTCTCCCAGAGTGATGACTCTGAACCCCCAGTCCTGCTCCCAGGCCTGTGACCCTGGGCCTCATCACTGAAGAACGTTTCAGAGTCAGAGCCAAAACCCCTTCGTTCCTAACAGAGGAGCTGGAGATGAGCCAGAAGCAATTTTTACTTTTTTTTTTACCTTTTTTTTTTTCTTTTTTTTGAGACAGGGTCTTGTTCTGTCACCCAGGCTGGAGTGCAGTGGTGCGATCTCAGCTCATTGCAAACTCCACCTCCCAGGCTCAGGCAATTCTCCTGCCTCAGCCTCCTGAGAACCTGGGATTATAGGCATGTACCACCATGCCAGGCTAATTTTTTGTATTTTTCAGTAGAGACGAGGTTTCACCACGTTGGCCAGGCAGACCTCTTAACTCCTGACCTCAAGCAGTCTGCCCACCTTGGCCTCACAAAGTGCTGGGATTACAGGTGTGAGCCACCATGCCCGGTCCATCCACTCTCCTTAGTACGTGATAGTCCCCTTCCTGCCTCCTTGCCTGGCAGTGGAGGGGCCAAGAAGTGATCATGGCCCCCTGGGAGGCATTATCACCTTCTTTATTTGTAGTGCAATGGCATGATCTTGGCTCACCGCAACCTCCGCCTCCCAGGTACAAGTGATTCTCCTGCCTCAACTTCCCAAGTAGCTGAGATTACAGGCATGCACCACCACACCTGGCTAATTTTGCATGTTTAGTAGAGACGGAAAATGGCCAACATTTTCACCACGTCGGCCAGGCTGGTCTTGAACTTCTGACCTCAGGTGATCCTCCCGCCTCGGCCTCCCAAAGCACTGGGATGACTCTTGGCTATCCTTTTCCTGGGACTCCTCAAGAGACTAAAGCAGAGTCAGAAGGATACACGTCCAGACTGAGAGGCAGAAATGGAGAAAGGTGAAGACACAGAAAGCCCCACCCAGAGAGACAGCCACAGAGTGAGACACTGAGAGCGGGGGTGTGAGAGAGGGACAGTGAGAGAAAGGATAGACAGAGGAGGCAGAGGAAAGGAAGAAGAAAAGAGAAAGCGAGAAAGACGCACAGAGAAAGGGCTAGACAGGTGGAGAGGAGAGACAGACAGCAAAGGACGGGGTCAGGAGCAGAGAACAAAGACGGGCACGCACGCAGGAGGCGCAGGGCCAGACACGCTCACAGAGGGAAGTAGAAAGAAGCTCACAGGAACTACACAAGGACAGACCGCCTCAGGACCCGAGACACTCTCCTGGGAGATGTAGGGGAGCCTCGGTGCTGGGGGGGTTGAGCCCCACCGAGGGTGGCCTCACCAGGGCAATGCTGCTGCCTCCTGTCCCCAAAGCTGAACCAACCGCTGCCGGCGTCTGGCCCCCAGCCACCCTCTAGTAAGCCAACCCTTGGCCACTGAAGCCGGCGGGTCACCCAAGGTGAATGAAAAGTCACCAATAAGGGACAGCGAGAGTATGACTGGGGTGAGGGTGTGGGCGTCGCAAGCCATGTGTGTCAGCGTGGATCTGCAAGGGTGGCCACACCCTAGATTGCACCTGGCGTGGGGTTTAGGCGCACACAACCCTATACACAGACCTCTGGGAGTTAGTGCAGGGGGAATGCGGACCTGGGTGAGTCTGTGAGAGTGTGCATGCATGTGTGTGCGTCCAGTTCCATCAAGCGCCTCGCGGTGCTAATGAGGCCAAGGTGACAGGCTGTTCCTCAAATAGCCCAATCAGGTCTCACTGAGCAGAGATGGCCTCAACAAAGGTTTCTGCCGCTCTTCTGAACAGACGGTGTGCCCAGGTGCCAGAGGGCACTCAACTACAGTCTACGCCAGTGTGCCATTCATTCCCGGTGGGGATGACCCCTGCCGCCTGGCCAGCTGGCCCCACACTCTTCCCTGTCCCAAGCCCAAACTCCAAACTCAGGTGAGAACCCACATTATAGACACATGGCCCCCTCCCTGGCTGTGGGCGCAGCTCCCTCTGTGAAGGGCAGCCGGAAGGGGATAGTGGGGTCCAGCCCTGGCTTTTCCCTGGGCCAGCTTCCATCCCGCCTCCTGCTGCGGCCTCCTTTAACTCCCTCCTTGTTCCTGGGGTCCAGTGACCCACACCCTCACCACACACGGGAGAGAAGTCACCTCTCCTCCCCAGCCCTTCCCTCTCAAGCATCACAGGACATTAAGAAAAAAAATGTCCCAGTTTTGTGGTGGATAATGAGGTCAGGAGGCCCACAGGGGAACTGCTTGTTGGTGACAACTGACAATCTTCATTTCACCTTGAAACTCCTTCCTGGTCCAGGTGAACATGTTCTAAACCCAGTTTTATGGGGATGCTACTCTATTGGGGGACGGGGAGAGTGGGGCAGGAATTAACCAAATGGCAGCTGAAGTCACAGGCCCAGCCAGGCCCACCTGGAACACTCGCAGGGTCTGGGGCAGGGGGACAAATGGCGACCCACAGACATATGTCCAAATATTTAAAAGTTACAAATCAAGCCAGCCAACTGTGAAACGTGCTAACCTCTCACCCTGACAAATATACCTTCATTAACGACCTGGAGGACCAGATGCAAATTTGGACTTGTCTGCCTCCTGAGCTTTACACACCAGAACGACTCCGTGCAGAGGAGACAGCTCCACCTGCAACCTGGCCACCCCCTTCCTGCTGCCAGGTCCTGTCTGCACCACAAGGGACTCTCGTGCATGTATGAGGACACCCAGCTTCATGTTCCAGCTCCATCCACAGCCCCTGCAAATAACTGTCCCTTCACTGTCCCTAGGGGTGCACACAGTATTGGCATAACCTGTCCTGAGGCAGACAGACCCAAGGAAGAGGCTAGCACGGGCTGGGAGCCAGATGGTGACCATCTGGGCAGGGACCACCAGAGTCACAGATATGGAGAATGTGGTCTTGGAGGGGACTCACAGTCTCATCCCCTCGGCCCTGCTGACTCCTCATCCCACAGGGAGAGGACTGGCAGGAGGAGGCCACAGTGGAGCCTTTGAAAGCCCCCAGCTTAGGGCATGGGCACTCCCTCCCTTGCCCAGGTTTAAGGGTGCTACTGAACCCAGCCTAGAGCTCAGGCCAGGACCTGAAGCTGTCTTTCCATTGGAGGACAGCTTGGACAATCCCCAAACAGGACTTTCAATCGCTTGTATCATTTATCTTCCTGGAAAAATTTAGTGCGGCTTGATCCCAACTTGTGGATTTCTGGAGGCGGGGAGGGCAGAGCGGGGATGACCAGAGTTTTTTTTTTTTTTTTTCAGGCTGGGTCTGTAAGCCAGCCGGAACTTGTTCCACTGAGGCACAGCCCCAAATAACCTCCTGCTGGTACTGGTCCCTGCCTTGGGTGGGGGTGGGGGAGCCCTCTCCCCCCCTGCACAGACAAAGGCAACACAAACAAGGTGACTGAGAGGTGAGGGGCCCTGGGCAGCCCAGACAGGTCCAGAGATCCAGGAGCCAGCAGCGGGTAGGGGCTGGTGAGGATAAGGCATGCAGTGAAGGGCACTCTTTCTAGCCAAGCTTAGCTTTACAAAAAAACCCTTCTACTCCCCCCTCCCCTGCTCGCCCTCACCCCCTGCAGATTGGCTTTGCAGTCAGACACATGAGGGGACACTCGTACTTTCTGAGCCCTCGCCAGGCGCCAGGCACTGTGGTAAGTGCTCTGCAGTGTACTCTCATTTAATCCTTGCAGCCACCCTATGAGGTGGGTTCTGTTATTATCCCCATTTTACAGGTGAGGAGGTGAGCTCAAACAGGTTAAGAAACTTGTTCAAGGTCACGAAGTAGGTAGAGGTGTTAGAACTCAGGTCTGACCCCAAAGCCCCCACTTTTTCCACTAGAGCACACAGCCCCCCAGAAGCAAGAAGCTGGCACAGACGCAGAAGGGATGAAGGTCAGATATGAGAACGAACTTCTGCCTCTGATGGCTTCTGTGGTGGAATGAGGCAGTGGAATGGGGAATCTAGACAGACGAGGAAGGGAAGATCCCCTCCCCCCATTGTCACCCGTGTCTGTCCAAAGGCTTGTGATGATCTCAGGAAGATCCCTGGGGTCCCAGCTGGACCCCAGCAACATCCTGACAGCAACATCCTGACTTCCCTTTGTTCTACAATCCAGGGTCCTCTGCTCTACCTCAACCCAGCACCGAGACCCAAAGGCTGCCTCTCCTTAGTGGCTCAGAGCTCTGCGCACATCACATCCAAGCTGTCAGCCCAGGTCCTCCTCTTCCAGGAAGACTTCCTCAAGGTCCTGGGAGGCAGGACCCCTTTCCTGCAGCCCAAATCCCAACACTGAGTATGCAAATGCTCCCCTGTCTACCATAAGGCCACATCTGTGATCCCCAGTCGGCTCTGTGACACGGACACAAAAGAGATCTACTAAGTTCCCAGACTTTCTGGGCTCCCTAGGCCATCGGGGTAATCCCCTGCTTACCCCCTCTGTACCCAGATATAAATAAATGATGCGGGTGCCCAGGGGCTCGTTAGAAAACCCAGGACCCAGCTCAGCGATGCGGTGGCTCTTACCTCATTAGCCCACAGAACAGAAGCCGTTTGGGTCAAGCCATCACCCTCTATCGTGGGGAAGAGGCTGCCCTTGGACGAGGCATGGCGCGCTCTCTGTCAACGAGGTTCCTGACTCCAGAGCCCTGTCGTCACCATCCCCAACCTGCCCCACTCCAGAAAGCTGCGCGTCTAATGCCTGGCTCTGTCTTTTCCATCCCTCGGAGCCCGCCTGGCATTAGGGATAACCAGCCAGGACCCTCTAATTGCCCCAGAGTTCAGTCCTGCCCAGCAGATGCCCAACGTCGCGCGCAGAGCCGAGATAGGGATATCCTCACTGTCCCTGGGGTCCCCTAGTTTTGAGGCGAGAGGACCGGACAGGTGGAAGGGGCTGCCCCGTTCTCCCGCGCTGCCCTCGAGGTCCTCGGCGTGGACCAGCCCGCGCTGCCGTCTTACCTGCGGGGCAGAGACCGAGCCCGCCGCGGCCACCTGCTCTCGCCTGGCTGGGAGCGCTGCATTTCGGGCTGGCCGGGAGGGGCGGGGCCCGGCGCGGCGGAGGCGGGGCTGGGAGGGAGAGCTGGGCCCGGCCCCTCCTCGAGGCCTCGCAGGTGGGGTGCGTTGGCTCATTCAGGTGGGACGTCCCGGGGGAGCATCTGGGCCACAGGGAGGGCCCCGAGCTGGCGTTCTTCTGAAGGCTGAGAAGTTAGGACTGCGGGCACATGAGGGGGACGGGGGCAGGGCGGAAATCCCCCCTTCAGACAGCCGTGCCCACATGCCCTGGAGCCGGTGACTTCGTATAAAGACCCCTCACACGAAAAAGAAAGCTCAGAAACCTCTCTGGGTCCTTGTCTTCTTTCCATCTGAGCTCTTCAGACCTGGCAGGGTGGGTGTGCGACCGGAAACCCCCTCTAAATGTAGGGTGCCCTCTCCAGGGGTCAGCTATGTAGGGGCTTAGACTGCGGAGGGGCCATGAGGCACCCAGCCCATCTTTATCCTCAGCCCATCTCTCTCCGTGCCACACAGCCCCTCCTCCGCCCCTAGTGCCAGCCCAGGTCCCCCAGCTGTCACTGTTTAGCCCTGGAATGACAGGCTTCCTGACTCCGTGAGTCTAGCCACATTCAAGGCCCTTGAGCTTAGCACCCCTGAGCCCCTGCCCCCTCCCTCTGCCCCCAGTCGCTAATTTTATTGACCTGTAAAAAGCACGTTGCTGGCAGGCGGTATACTAAATGAAGGCAAAGTGGGGAGAGGATGAGCAACTCTCTCCCGGGGAGGCAGCTGGAGATGGGACAGGAGGCAGGAGGAAGGAGAGTCCTGGAGTCAGGGCCAAGGACACCTGGAGAGAAGGAGGAAAAGGGCCTTGGGGAAGAAGGGTACACTCTCTAGGGGAGATGGTAGCCAAAAAGATGAGAACAGGAATTTCAGCCCTCAATCAGACAAGAGGCCTACAGAAAAAATAAAATGATGGGAGAAAAGAGGGTGCATTTCCCATCTACCTGGGGACAGGACCAAGGATGTAGCAGGAGGGAAGGAGGTTAGATGGCAGGAAGGACTGCCATCTTCTCAAATCTCTGCCCTAGCCCCCTCCCTTCCTCTTGAAGGTGCCTCCTGCCTGCTGGGCTTTTTACTACAGAAATAGCCCTTTCCCTGATGAATCAACCTAGATCTTGCCTTTCTTTTCCTTTCTTGTTAAAATGAGAACAGTAAATTTAGGCCTTTGTAATTCTCCCCACCCCCATGCCTACCTGAGCCCACCCCTCAAATGCTGGATCTCAGCTTCTCCCCAGCCTAGGGGAGATGACATGAAGGTTAAGGGAAGGTAGAGCGGGGACATTGGGGTTGGAAGCTATTATGGGGAAGGGGGAGCAGGAAGCCCTCACACGCTCGATAGGCCTCAGGTTGAGACTGTTGATACTCTTTATGAATAAGGCTTAGGAGAGCCATTAAAGAGGAGTGTTTAGGCTGGGTGCAGTGGCTCACACCTGTAATCCCAGCACTTTGGGAAGCCCAGGTGGGTGGATCATGAGGTCAGGAGTTGGAGACCAGACTGGCCAACATGGTGAAACCCCGCCTCTACTGAAAATACAAAAATTAGCCTGGCTTGGTGGTGGGTGCCTGTAATCCCAGCTACTTGGGAGGCTGAGACAGGAGAATCTCTTGAACCCAAGAGGCGGAGGTTGCAGTGAGCCGAGATCGCACCATTGCACTCCAGCCTGGGCTATAGGGCAAGACTCTGTCTCAAAAAAAAGGGAGTGTAGGGGCCGGGCGCGGTGGCTCAAGCCTGTAATCCCAGCACTTTGGGAGGCCGAGGCGGGTGGATCACGAGGTCAAGAGATCGAGACCATCCTGGTCAACACGGTGAAACCCCGTCTCTACTAAAAATACAAAAAATTAGCTGGGCATGGTGGTGCGTGCCTGTAATCCCAGCTACTCAGGAGGCTGAGGCAGGAGAATTGCCTGAACCCAGGAGGCGGAGGTGGTGGTGAGCCGAGATCGCGCCATTGCACTCCAGCCTGGGCTAAAGAGTAAGACCCAATTCAAAAAAAAAAAAAAAGGGAGTGTTTAAAACTTTTTTTTTTTTTTTGAATTGGGTCTTACTCTTTAGCCCAGGCTGGAGTGCAGTGGCATGATCTCAGCTCACTGCAACTTCCGCCTCTCGGGTTCAAGAGATTCTCCTGACTCAGCCTCCTGAGTAGCTGGAATTATAGGCGGTCACCACTACACCCAGCTAATTTTTGTATTTTTAGTAGAGACGGGGTTTCACTATAATGGCCAGGCTGGTCTCAAACTCCTGACCTCAGGTGATCCGCCCACCTCAGCCTCCTTAAGTACTGGAATTACAAGGGTGAGTCACTGTGCCCGGCCGAAAACTTTTAACACTAGGCCAGGCACAGTGGCTCATGCCTATAATCCCAGCACTTTGGGAGGATCACCTGAGCCCAGGAGTTGGAGACCAGCCTGGGCAACATAGTGAGACCTTGTCTATACACTGCCCCCCTACCCCCAAAAAATTAGGTGTGGTGGTATACACCTGTAGTCCCAGGTACTAAGGAGGTTGAGGTGGGGGGATTGCTGGAGCCTGGGAGGTCAAGGCTGCAGTGAGCCGCAATTGCACTACTGCACTCCAGCCTGGGCGACAGAGTGAGTCCCTGTCTCAAAAACAAAACAAAAGCAAAAAATACAAAGCAGGGCTCAGTGGCTCACGCCTGTAATCCCAGCACTTTAAGAGGCCAAGGTGGGTGGATCATCTGAGCTCAGGAGTTTGAGACCAGCCGGTTAGGCAACATGGTGAAACCCTGTCTCTACCAAAAAAACAAAAATTAGCCAGGCATGGTGGCAGGCACCTGTAATCCCAGTTACTTGGGAGGCTGTGGCAGGAGGATCACTTGAGCCCAGAAGGCGGAGGCTACAGTGAGCTGAGATCGTGCCACTGCACTCCAGCCTGGGTGACAGAGCAAGACTGTCTCAAAAAAACCAAACACTTAACACTAAAAATTACCACAAAGCAGGTCATTAGACGGGGAAGGGTGAGAGGTATGGATTACAATGGGCAACTAGGAAACTTTTGTTGTTCTTTGAAAATTCCACTGGAAGAAACAGGAAATTTTGAGGCTGATAGCTATGTCCATTATCTTGATTGTGGAGGATACGCATGATAAAACGTATCCAGGCAGGGCACGGTGGTTCAAGCCTGTAATCCCAGCACTTTGGGAGGCTGAGGCAGGCGGATCGCTCGAGGTCAGGAGTTTCAGACCAACCTGGCCAACATGGTGAAACCCCATCTCTACTAAAAATACAAAAAAATCAGCTAGGTGTGGTGGTGCGCACCTGTGATCCCAGCTAATCAGGAGGCTGAGGCAGGAGAATCGCTTGAACCCAGAGGTGGGGGTTGCAATGCTCCTAGATCATGCCACTGTTCTCCAGCCTGGGCAACAAGAGTGAAACTGTCTCAAAAAAAAAAAAGAAGTATCCAATTTCACACTATATGTGCAGTTTATTTTCTACCAATTATATTCCAACAAAGTTAA
>NW_016107730.1:1113284-1139260 GCF_001604975.1 Cebus imitator | reverse complement strand
AGACGGGGTTTCACCATGTTGACCAGGATGGTCTCGATCTCTTGACCTCGTGATTCACCCGCCTCGGCCTCCCACAGTGCTGGGATGCTGGGATTACAGGCTTGAGCCACCGCGCCCGGCACCCATTTTTCATTTTTATAAAGAGCCTCAAAAATTAGAAGTGGCCTTGGTAGGGAAAGAATGTGGTGATTCAGAGTATAGTATAGCAATTTATTTATTTATTTATTTATTTTTTAGGCTAGTCGAGTGAAGCAGTGGGAGTAGAGAAGGAACAAAGAAATCTGTAACTGGTTGTGATCAATTAGTTGTAAACACCACTGCACTCAGACCAGCTATTTTTTTATTTTTTTTAAGGGCAGCCAAGTCCAAAGTGTGGCAACTCCCTTTGCCTCTGTTTCCCCAACTCCATCCAGTGCCTATTAAAGTGTCTATGTGTGTGCGAGGTGGGTCTGGGGCTGAGGTCTGGCCCTCCAGTTGCTTCCCCATTTCGGAAGCCTAAGCCAGGATGCCCAGGACTCTTCTGTGCCTGGTGGGCCTGATGCCCACAGCTGGTGATTCCAGAGGAGGGGCCTGGACCAGCCTGTGTTTGGGGGAAGACGACTGCAGCTGTGGACTCTCCCGCCCCCTACAGCCCGAGCCGGGCACTGCAGCAATGAGCTGGTCAGTCCAAGGAGAGGTCCGTCAGGTTCTGGGCACAGTGCTGCAGGAAGTCAAAGTCAGGCACAGGGAAGGGCACGCGGGACCACTTTTTGGCCTGAATCCGCCCTTGAGGGGTCTGCAGAAGCATGCTGCGGACTTTGAGCGCTGGTAGCTTCACTGATTTGTAGATTATCTGCAGACCCCAGACCTGGGGTGAGATAGAGAGAGTAGGGTCTGGGTCTCTGGCCTTGGACTGGGATTCCCTCAAGTTGGAATTCCGTGAATACAGGACCTTTGCTTCCCACCTGAGGCTGTCATACACTGGGCTCCTTTAGACAGGGGCTGGACCTCCCTCTTCAGACTGGAGGCCATGGGGTGGGACGGTCTCCCCTGTCCTAGTGAGGGCCTCTTGAAGACTGGGGCTGAGGACTCTGGGGCCTGGGACATGGCCCAAGCTCTTACCTCCCCACAGTTCTTGCAGCTGATGACACCCCCAGGCTTCCAGTCCTTGAAGACTTTGTTGATGACCACAGGCTCCCTGGAGACGTTATAGTAGATCCTGGAGAGGAAGTGGGATGGCCACAGCCCTCATTGACCTTCCTCAGCCCCAGATCTCATGTCCTCCTACTGGCCAAGCCCCTGCCTGGACCTTGGGCTTTCCTGCTGGTCAAGAGGCACAGACTTCCTAGGCTAGGAAATCCAGTCTTCAGCGAGTTCTACCTGTGTGGCCTCCATCGCAGGCTCCCTTGTGCCCAGGCTCAAGCTCAGCATCGCTTACCTGGTCTTCACAATCTCCTAACAAGTCTCTCTGCCTCCATTCTCACTCCCAATATCAAGCCATCCTTCCACCAACTGCTAGAGTGATCTAAAAATATAAATCTGCCCTGACATCCCCTTGCTTAAAATCCATCCAAGATTCCTAAGAAGAACCTCCTGGATAAAGGCTACACTTTCACACCTGACCTTTAAGATCTTCCACAGGCTAGTCTGTCTCTTTCTGAATCTCATTATTCACAGTCCCTTCCACTCGGGTCAACTGGCTTTTTGTTTTGTTTTGTTTTTTGAGACAGAGTCTTGCTCTGTCACCCAGGCTGGAGTGCAGTGGTGCGATCCTGGCTTGCTGCAACCTCCTCCTCCTGGGTTCAAATGATTCTCATGCCTCAGCCACCCAAGTAGCTGGGATTACAGGCATGCGTCACCATGCCCAGCTAATTTTTTGTATTATTATTATTTTTTTTTAGTAGAGAAGGGATTTCAGCCAGGTGTGGTGGCTCATGCCTATAATCCCAGTACTTTGGGAGGCCAAGGCAGGCAGATCAGGAGGTCAAGAGATCGAGATCATCCTGGCCAATACGGTGAAACCCCATCTCTACTAAAAATATAAATATTAGCCAGGCATGGTGGCGCATGCCTATAGTCCCAGCTACTCGGGAGGCTGAGGCAGGAGAATCACTTGAACCTGGGAGGCAGAGGCTGTAGTGAGCTGAGATCACACCACTGCACTCCAGCCTGGCTACAGAGTGAGACCCATCCCCCTGCCCCCCCAAAAAAAAGAGGAGTTTCACCATGTTGGCCAGCCTGGTCTTGAACATCTAACCTCAAGTGATCCACCTGCCTCAGCCTCCCAAAGTGTTGGAATTACAGGCGTGAGTCACTGTGCCCTGCCCTCCATGGTTACCTTCTCATTTGCTCACATTCAAACCGGACCCATTGAGACCTAGCTGAAATGCTACCTCCTCAATTGAGAAAACCTGTGTGAAGATCCTTGGCACAGTGGCCTGGAACACAGAGGGTGACATAATAAATGGATGCAGGATGGGAGAAGGTCACTCTTTAGGAGATAGAGAATGGGGGATGGCTCAGGGACAGCCAGGCTCTCTTGATATAGTAGGTAGAACCAGAGGGTCAATGTGTGGTCTTTTGACATTTAGTATCCTCCTGAATTCCAGTTCTTTGTCAACCAGAGAGTGGCTGTGGGAACTTGGGCAAGTCATATGGCCTCTCTGAGCCTCTATTTCCTTGCCTGTAAAATGGGGACAGGGATAAAACCTGCCTAACCAGCTTATTGTGAAAATGCAGAATCAGTACTTGCTACAATGCTCTTTGGCCTCACAAAGCTTCAAAACACTGTCTGGATGAGAAGGATTCCCAGTCCTCCATCCCACACCCCCATCCTGATAGCCCCTTCCATAGGTCTCACGAGAAGTTGGGGTTCACGTTGACATGGTGGGCACCCTCCACCTTCCGCAGGTCACTGCCGTGGCCCACGGCCGCCATGCAGTTAATGCAGAGTAGCTGCACATGCTCCATGGGGAACTGTCGCCGCTGGCTCTCGCGCTGGGCTGCCTGGGCTACCCGCTTGGTCACGGCTGCCTGCTGCAGATCCTGGATCTGGGTGGGAAGGGACACCAGGCATGGCTGGGGGTTAAGAGAATGGTCCCTGGGGGACAAAGGGTTCCAAAGATCTGAGATCATCTGTACCCAGAAGAGAACTTCCTTAACCCCTCCCTGGAACTCTCTTAAAAGAGACTGTGTTGCCAGGCGCAGTGACTCACATCTGTAATCCCAGCGTTTTAGGAGGCCAAGGCAGGTGGATCATGAGGTCAGGAGTTTGAGACCAGCCTGGCCAACATGGTAAAACCCCATCTCTACTAAAAATACAAAATTAGCCGGACATGGTGGCACATGCCTGTAATCCCAGCTACTCGAGAGGCTGAAGCAGAGAATGCACCACTGCATTCAGCCTGGGTGACAGAGCAAGGTTCAGTCTCGAGGGGGAAAAAAAAAAAAGAAGCTATGGGGAGAAATACAATGGGTAGTGGGGGCAACAGTGGGAGGGGTAAGCTTTCTTGCTGAATCTTTGCTTCATCTTTGAAGGATTTCAGGCAAAGCTACTTCTGTGACTCTGTCATGGGGCATCATTAACAATTATGCTGGAATAACAAGGAACACCCTGGACCAGGCAGTGGCCCTGCCTCAGGGGAACTGATGCTATAAGTCCTAGTTCTGGACTTATCTTCTGTACGTGGACTTATTTCCTCCCCTCTGCCTGGTTCCAGAAGGGCTGTAATGCAGCTCTTGCAGATACATAAAGTATCTCATGGCAAGGATAAATAAAGAGCCCTGGATAAGGCCTGTTCCCAAGGCCTTCTGGAGTCCAGGCACTGCCTTCCCTGGCAGCCCCACACCTGGCCTCTCTCCAAACCTTCCCCAGGTGGGCAAATTTAGCTCTGAGATGTAGAGGAGACAGGGGGACATATGTGTGCAGTCAGAAACCTGCCAGGGAGTGCTCCCTCCGCCCCATCCCTCCCACAGGGCATGCAGGCCGCCTGCAGACCTTGGCCTGGTACTCAGCCCGGTCCATTTTCTGCACAGCAGCCACTGCCTGCTCCATCAGCGTCTCTAGCGTCTCGTTGATCAGCTCCCGCTGCAGCTCCCGGCTACCCTTAGTTGCTACAAATGAGTACACACTCTGACCCGCTCGGGCACGACCTCTGGCCTGGGAAGGGAGACAAGGGCAGTTCTGAGTTGGGCTGGGGCCCCACACAGCATCCTGTGAGGGCTGCCGAGTGGAAGGGGATGTGTGAGCACCTGGACCATGGAGATCTCATTGGTTAGGAGCCCATAGCGCACCACCACGTTGCACTGTGGGATGTCCAGCCCCTCCTCCGCCACACTCGTGGCCACCAAAAGGTTCAGGGTTCCATCTCGGAACTTCCGGATCACTTCTTGCTGGTCCTTCTGCAGGGGGAGGGCAGGGAGGAGAAAGAGGCTGGCACATGAGGTAGCTCAGGCTGACCCCCCCTGCCAGAGCAGCCTCTCCTGGTTCAGCCCTCACTCTCAATCTTGGTCCATCTCCCTAGAGCACTTGAATCCCATCTCTATCCCTGGGTACCCCCAGGATCATGCCCATCTTCCCAGATGCCTATCCAACCCCTAACTTCCCTAGGGACTCTAAGAATCCCTGACCCTCTAGGAACAACTCCGAAGCCATAATCTTCTCCTGCAAGGGACTCCAGACCTGATCTGCCCTGAGGATCTGCATCACCCACTTTTTCCTACAGACCCCCATGTCCTACCCTTCTGCCTGCAGGGACCCCCAGAGTAGAAGAGGCTTCAGCACTGGGGATGTCAGTGTCTGCCCCCCTCCCCCAGCTCCCTGCCCCTCTGCCTGGGGATAGTCAACCTTTTTCCCCCAGGGTCTCCCTGTCCCCACCTCTCTGTGCTGAAGACCCTGTTCCACGCACTTGTCTCCTATGGAATCCCCGCCACCACCAGCATCTTGCCCCGAAGCCCACACCTGGGTCATGTGGGTGCTCTGGCTGCTGTTCCCAGATCCAATCAGTAACTGGGCCCGGATGTCCACAGTCTGCAGGCCCCGCTGCTGCTGGAGCCAGAGCAGGAGGGAGTGCGCGCTCTGGCGGGTGCGGGTGAAGATGATGCCCCGGGGTCTGTCAGAGCTCCTGAACTGCTTCTGCAGGATCTTTTCCAGCATCTCCAGTTTTGGATTCTCCAGGCCATGAGTTGCCAAGTGGGCCAGCATATTCTTGTGCTCTGTTGAAAACCCCAAAAAGTTTGCCAGGTGTATTGGCACATGTCTGTAGTCCCAGCTACTTGTGAGGCTGAGGGCAGAAGGATTGCTTGAGCCCAGGAGGTCAAGGATGAAGAGAGCTATGATTGTACCACTGTACTATAATCTGGGTAATAGAGTGAGACTCTGTCTAAAAAAAAAAAAAAAAACAGAAAGAAAGAAAAGAAAAGAAAGGAAGGAAAGAGGCTGGGCGCAGTGGCTCACACCTGCAATCCCAGAACTTTGGAGGCTGAGGCAGGCAGATCATGAGGTCAAGAGATCAAGACCATCCTGACCTACATGGTGAAACCTCATCTCTACTAAAAATTAGCTGGGCGTGGTGGTGCACGCCTGTAATCCCAGCTACTCAGGAGGCTGAGGCAGGAGAATCGCTTGAACTTGGGAGGCGGAGGTTGCAGTGAGCTGAGATCACGCCACTGGCGCGAGAGCCTGGCGAGAGAGGAAGGAAAGGAAAGAATGGAAGAAAAGAAGGGAAAGAAAGAAAGGAAAGGAAGAAAAAGAGAGAGGAAGGCAGGGAGGGAGGGAGGGAGGGAGAGAGAGAGGGAAGGAGGGAGGGAGAAAGAGAGGGAGAGAGGGAGGGAAGGAGAGAGGGAGAGAGGGAGGGAAGGAGAGAGGGAGAGAGGGAGGGAAGGAGAGAGGGAGGGAGGGAGCCCCACCAACCCCAAACAGAGGCAGAGGATTCAGGTCTTGGAGTGGGGAGGGCACTGGTGGAGGAGGTGGTCACAGGAATAGGAGTGCAGAAGGTGGGGGCGGGGGGAGGATGGAGCTCCTGCTTGACTCCCTCACCAGGAGCACCAAGACACATTTAAGGATGCCTCGACTGGGCGCAGTGTCTCACACCTGTAATCCCAACACTTTGGGAGGCCAAGGTGGGTGGATCTTTTCAAGTCAGGAGTTCAAGACCAGCCTGGACAACACGCTGAAACCCCATCTCTACAAAAAAATACAAAAAGTAGCTGGACGTCCTGGTGCACCCCTGTAGTCCCAACTACTCAGGAGACGGAGGTGGGAGGATCACTCGAGCTGTGATCACGCCACTGCACTCCAGCCAGGCTGACAGTGAGGCTCCCTCTCAAAGCAAAAACAAAAACAAAAAGGATGCCTCCTGCCAAGCCCACTCTCAAGGCCAGCCTCACACCAGAGTCATACAGTACAGACCTCAGACCAGAGCCCTTCAACCCAGCCATCAGGATGACCCTTGAACTTTTCACTCTGACCTCTGCTACCCAGATCTTTTGAGTCCCAGCCTGTGCTGAGATTTTCAGCCTTAAATTTCACCCTCTGACTTTCAGCCTCACTCTCCCAGTCTAAAGGAATCACTCCTAACTAGTGGTTTAAAAAAATCTGGGCCGTCGGGTGCGGTGGCTCACGCCTGTAATCCTAGCACTTTGGGAGGCTGAGGTGGGTGGATCACCGGAGGTCAGGAGTTCAAGACCAGCCTGGCCATCATGGTGAAACACCATCTTTAAATAAATTAGTAAAATTTAAAAATCTGGGCCAGGTGCAGTGGCTCACGCCTGTCATCGAAGCACTTTGGGAAGCAGAGGTAGAATGATCACTTGAGCCCGGGAGTTAGGGACCAGCCTGGGCAACAAAGAGAGACTCTGCCTCTACAAAAATATTTTTAAATTAGCAGGGAGTGGTGGTGCCCACCTGTAGTCCTGGCTACTCAGGAAGCTGAAGGGTGAAAATCACTTGAGCCCAGAAGGTCGAGGTTGCAGTGAGCTATCATTGCACAACTGTACTCCAGCCTGGGTGACAGAGCAAGACCCTGACTCTTAAAAGTCAATAATGTGAGCCGGGCGCGGTGGCTCAAGCCTGTAATCCCAGCACTTTGGGAGGCCGAGGCGGGTGGATCACGAGGTCAAGAGATCGAGACCATCCTGGTCAACATGGTGAAACCCCGTCTCTACTAAAACTACAAAAAATTAGCTGGGCATGGTGGCACGTGCCTGTAATCCCAGCTACTCAGGAGGCTGAGGCAGGAGAATTGCCTGAACCCAGGAGGCGGAGGTTGCGGTGAGCCGAGATAGTGCCATTGCACTCCAGCCTGGGTAACAACAGCGAAACTCCGTCTCAAAAAAAAAAACCCAAAAAAAAAAAAAAAAAAAAAAAAAAAAAAAAAACCAATAAAAAAAAAAAAAAAAAAAAAAAAAAAAATCAATAATGTGAATTAATTTTAATAACTATGCAAAAACCCTCCCAAATGAGGAAATAAATCCGTCCTACCCATGGCCTTGAATTTTGGTTAGAAAAATAGGATCTCCACCAGTATCCTCGCGGGCACCTTCCCATCGGTCTTGGCACCTGTGCCCTGGCCTCTGATCTCGCATCCGGGCCCCATCACCCCCGCCCACTAACCCCCTCCCGTCCCTCACCATTGAACAGGGCCAGCAGCCAGCGCTCAGCACACAGGATCTGGGTTTTAGTGGCGTGCTCCCTTTGATAGAAATTCTGCAGCGCAGCCAGGGCGTCCACGGCGCGGACGGTGTCGTGGATGAGGAGTGCGTCATTGTAGCGCCTCAGGTGAAGCGCGTAAACCCGCTGCTCCAGGAGCCCAGCCAAAGCCGCTGCGGGTAGAGGGCGTAGGGTCTGAGCGGGCCCCTGCCCGTCCCCTGCCCCACCCTTTGTCAGGCCCCACAGGGACCTCCCACTCAGACTCTGCCCCTGGAGTGGCTAGGCCCCGCCCCTAAAGCCTCCGCCCAGGCAGGGCCCACCCCTGACCACTCCCACATCCTCGCCTCCGCCTGAGGGGCTGCCCCTCTCACCAGTCTCGCTCAGCTTCACCACCTGCTGCTCATACGTCTGTTTCCCAAAGTCCCGACTCAACTCGGGCATCTCCAGGTGGTCGTGGATTTGGTCCATGAGCTTCTTCAGCAAGTCCCCAAACAGATCCTTAGCAAGAGGAGAGTTGGAGGGGATTCCCATACACATGGGACGGTGCCTGCGAGGATACTGGTGGACACCCCGTTTTTCTAACCAAAATGTGTTGGAGGATGGGAACTCAGTGGGGGCGCTGACCCCGGCGTGCAGCGCACCGCGACGGCCTCACCCATCTGTCTTAGCTGAGGTGAGCGCTCCAGAGCGAGGCCGGCTGGGGTGTGGAGGAGTCCTGGCCAGAGGTATGGGCCAGGTTCCTGCACCCGGCTCCTGCCCTGTCTTACCCTCCATGTGCTCTTACCCTTTGGCCTGGGCATGGTGGGGCCTAGTATAAGGTACATGGATGCGCTTTGGTCAAGGAATAGGCAGAGGCAGACATCCGGGCCAGGGTGATTCAGCGAGTTTAGGGGGCAGGAGCATACTCCACTTGCTATATAGCCTGTTTGTGTAAGTTCATACTGACTCTGAGCCCCTATTGTCAGAAGAAGGTGTAACTGCCCTGCTGATGCTGTGCACAGGGCTCAGTTCTGCATGGTATGGCAGCGCATGTGGGCACACCCAGAGAGAGAATAACACTACTAACCCTTTTAAGGGAGAGCCGGTCATCTTGAAGGTGGGCAGTGGGGAGCCAGGAACCAGCTTGTGCCCAGAGGGAGAGAGTTAACTGCTGACCCTGACGGAGCTGGCCTTGCAGGCCAGGCAGTGCAGCTGCAGGCTTGGGTGCAGCAGGAGCCACAGAGCCAGAGCAGACAGCCCAGATAAAGGGGGACAGTGTGAGAGAGCTAGTGTGAGAGAGCTGCAGCTGCTGAATAAAACTACATTTTTTCTTGTTTTTTTTTTTTGAGACTTAGTTTCCCTCTTGTTGCCCAGGCTGGAGTGCAATGGTGCAATCTCGGTTCACTGCAACCTCCGCCTCCTGGGTTGAAGCGATTCTCCTGCCTGAGCCTCCCGAGTAGCTGAGATTACAGACATGCGCCACCACGCCTGGCTAATTTTGTCTTGTTAGTAGAGATGGGGTTTCGCCATGTTGGCCAGGCTGGTCTTGAACTCCTGACTTCAGATGATCTGCCGGCCTCGGCCTCCCAAAGTACTGGGATTACAGGCGTGGGCCACTGTATCTGGCCTAAAACTACATTTCACCAGCCCACGGCCCAGCCGAGAGTTCTTTCAGCTATCTGCGCATTCACTCCCTGCAGACCACAGCGTGGGCTCAAGCCTGACCCCGAGTGTAACATTGGTGTAGTTGTGGACCTGACACCTAGTCCTTGCCCCGTCCAGTCACAGCAGGCACCAGGCCCTGGCCACATTGGAGATGTCTCAACACAGCCTCAGCACAAAGTGGCCCTGCTCTTTGGTTTGCAGAGCACTCCCCAGCATGTCAGTGCTGTGACAGGTGCAGGCGGTGCCTTCTGAGTCAATCCGAAGAGTGGGCTGTGGGCATGGGCTGTATCTGCCCCATTTCACAGAGAGGAGAAATTGAGGCTCAGACACAGAGCAAGTAACCTGAAGTCATACAGCTAGTGAGGGCAGAGTCAGGGCCCAAGCCTGGGGTCCTCACTTCACACGGGCTCCCACTCCCACCGTGTCCCTGCCCCCGTGTACCTGGCTGCGCCTTTGGCAGAGGTCGTACTGTTTACAAGGCTGCTGGTTGTGCTCCTGCAGCTGGGAGAAGTAGTTCTGGGGTGACATGATGCACCACGTGTCCAAGTTGGCACAGAGCTGGGGGCAACAGAGAGGACTTTACTGGAAAGTAAGGGTCTGTGGGGACAATGGGCAAACCTTTGGGACAGGATGGATCCCAGCTGAGGACAGGAGAGGGGGAGGCCATTGGGGGCATGGGCATTCATCTACTCAAATATTGCTCGCCCTCTCTGTGCCAGTCTTGTTCTAGGCACTGGAGACACAAAGGAACTCAGACTGGAGTTGGAGAGACAGATAATAAACCAGCAAAGAATAATGGAACCTTGCAGAGCGCTTTAACAAGCTCTGAAGAGGCTAGCACTGGATGATATGACAGAGAGCGGAGGGGGCGATCAGGGAGGACTTTGAAGAAATGGCATTTAAGCTGCTCAGTGAATGACAAGGAGGAGGCAGCAGGTAAAGTTCAAAGGGAAGGGCATTCCAGGCAAAAGAAATGGTAAGTGCAAAGTTCCCAAGATGGGAAGAAGCACGGCATGTTCAAGAAGCAGGTGGCAGGCCAGTGTGGCTGTAGTAGGAACTATGGTTAATTCTTTGTGCCATAAGAAGCCATTGGAGGCTGGATCTTAGGTGAGGAAGGGGCCAGACCCTGCCATGGAGAGCCTGAGTAATGCTGGGGGGGATGGGGTAGTGGGTGGGCAGGCAGGGAGGGAGGAAGGGAGGGAGGGAGGTCCCTGGTGTGTCTGGTGGTGGGAGGCACACAGGGCCAGGCTGACCTGTAGGACGTGGTTGATGGCTCCATCGAGCTTGGAGGCCCCGCCGGTGCCTGGGGAGGCTGTGAGACCCAACACCTGGGGCAGGGGCCGTGCCCTCTGGAGTTTAAGTTCTAGGTACCGGCTCATGATGACGTTGTAGACAGTGTCCTTGTGGGTGTGGTGGCACTCATCCACCACGATCAGGGAGAAGGCTGGGGGCCCAAAGGGGAAGGCTGTGACCTATGTTTGCAAAGCCCTTCCCTCCCATAAACCCTCAGGTAGTCCCAACAATAATCTAAGAATTCCTTCTTCCTTTCACAACCTGCAGCTGGGTCCCAGGATGAAAAGCCAGGCACGGGTGATTTCTCTCCATTTCACAGATTAGTAAATGGAGGCTCAGCTGGGGAAGGGACTTGCCTAAGATCCTACACCATAGCCCAGCCTGTTTCTGCTAGTGTCTGCTGGGGTTTTGTAAACAGGCTCCCACAAAAACTCCCACCACCTTTACTTCGGGAGGTGCCCTGGGGTTGGCAGGAGGTACCCTGGGTGCATATCCTTCTCCCCCCCGCCCACGGCCCTCACCCGTGAGCTCCACGTGCTCCTCCTCCTCAGGGCTGGTCAGTGCCATCTGCAGCAGCTGTGCTGTGCAGATGAGCAGGTCATGGCACCGGGCCAGGTGGCCAAAGCCAGCACGTGGCCCCACGTCCCCACTCAAGGTTGTCATGGTCCAACGTCCATCTAGCATGCGGCTGAACTCTTCACCATGCTGGGTCACCAGGTGCACCTGGGGGTAGAGAATGAGATGGGAAGAGAAAGCTGAATCTGGGGCCAGGGGAGTGGGGAAGAGGTAAGGTGACCCGCAGGACATAGCTGGGTACTAAGCCGGGGTGGAAAGACAGGTGAGCTTAGGGATGGCCACCACAGCTCTGGAATTCTGGTGGGGACTGAGAGGCACCTGAAGAGCTGAGACCCTGCTTGGTGGTGGGGGAGTGGGGCAGGGCAGGCAGGGCAGACCACTCACCCTGTTGACCAATACAACCACCTTGGCTCCATCCACAGTCTCTAGGTGCTGCCTGGCCACATAAGCAGCTGCCCGGGTCTTCCCAGCACCAGTGGGCAGCCAGATGATGATATTCTTGCCCTCCAGGGCAGGCGTGATCACCTCCTGTTGGTAGGGCCGCAGCTCCATTCTGGGAATAGCAGGAGACTCAGACCCACTGGCCCCTCCACCCCTCCCAACTCCTGGCCAGACCAGTCTGTGCAGAGACTTCCCTTTTGCCAGGGACTCCAACCCACTTGAGGGAGGTGGGGCAGGACACCCTCAGAACCCATCAGGAGCCTGCTCCATCAAAAAGCAGGAGCGGGAGTAACACAGGCTACACCTGCCCCCTGCCCAGCCCAGGTCTCACCTGTTCTACCATGTAAGCTTGCCCAGGGCGGCCCTGCTTAGCTCAGCTTGGTGATGCTGTGCTCAGCTCAGAGATCTGAAATGGAAACCGAAACTGAGGGGAGGAGCCAGCTGAGCCGACTTAGGAATCTCCCATCCCTGCTCCGAGAAAAAGAATCAAGAAGAAAAAGAACCGTTTGTGCTAACAGTCATCGCCAACTGCCGCGAGTACAAACCCTGAATGGCGAGTACTGCCACTGCACCAGCGCCCGGGTAGGCATCACCACCTCCCTTGCTAGGGCCATAGCTCCATTCTGGGAATGGCAGGGGACTCAGACCCACTGGCCCCTCCACTCATCCCACTCCTGGCCAGACCGGTCCATGCAGAGACCTCTCTTTTGCCCGGGACTCCACCCCGCTTGAGGGAGGGGGGCAGGACCCTCTCAACCCATCAGGAGCCTGCTCTGGCCAAACGGTGGGGGTGGGAATAACACAAGCTACACCTGCCCCCTGCCCAGCCCGGGTCTCACCTGCTCCATCAGGTAGGCCTTAGCTTGGCCTCGTGCCTAGCCTGGTGCTGCTGTGCTCAGCACAGAGAGCAGAGATCGGATATGGAAACTGAAACTGAGGGGAGGAGCCAGATGAGCCGACTCAGGAAAACTCCCATCCCTGCCCCCAAGAATCCAGTGTGCTAACAGGGAAGTACTCCCACTGTTACGGGATCCTCTACCCTCTGGCCCTTTTGCAGTCGGTTGTAACCACAGCTACCCAGGTTAAGATTAAGGCAAGGGGTTCTGACCCGTTGCCCTGGCATCTGGATCAGGAGCAGCTTGGAGGAGGGAGGGTGGGTGGCTGCAGCCAGGCAGGACCCATCACCCTAGGAGCACAGGACCAGGCCTAAGGCTTGCTGGGGAGGGCAGCTTCCAGCTTGTAAGAGATCATTGAGGGCAAAGGCAAGCCTGCTAAGGCTGGGAGTATACCAAAGAAACAATCACACACAGAAATAAAAAGAGCTTTATTGTTCCCTCTGAGGGATTAATGCCAGGGAGTGAATGGTCCCCATACCCTCCCATCCTGGGGGAGGCTGACAGAACAGTGCCGGGCAAGGCATGGCCCCTCCAGTCCGAGCTGGACTTCCAACCCCTGCAGCCATCACTCAAGCTAAAACGAGCAGTCCTGGACCTCAGGGAAACCACCACCTGGGCCAGGCCCAGGACTCCAAGCCTTCACAGCTCTTAGGGAGCAGGTCTGGGGGCCACCAGGGTTGGGCAAGGTCCATCCCCGGCCAACAGCCACTCTAGAGGAGCTGGGCCCAGACCCAGGAGACCGCTCACACACGCAGTAACGGCTGCGACAGAGCTGCAGGCCTGGGGGTGCCCGAAGGTCCAGAGAGGGCTGCAGGATCGGGGCCGGAGGGCCCCTGGCTGGAGTGTCTCAAGCTGAGTTGGGTCCGTAGGGCCAGGATACCCCCTAAGGATCAGATCAGAATCCGAGGTGGAGATGTTCCAGGTCACGGCTGCGGCCCAAAGCTGGGGCCTACTTGTCAATGAGCCCTCCCTCCTTGAGCTTGAAGTAGAAGAACTTCTCCAGGGCACTGGCACAGCGGCAGTACTCGCTGTCGGGGGGGTTGTACTCGCGGCAGTTGGCGATGACCCGCTGCAGGTCGGCCACAAAGAGCTTCCGGGTCACGTAGTAGCGGCTTCGCAGGCGCTCGGTCATGGTCTTCAGGTCTGCAGCAGCAGGAGAAGGAGCACAGCTTTAAGAGGCTGAGGGCTGCGGCAGGGCTGTCCGCCAGGGTGGGCCCCATGGGGCTGCAGGGTGCAGTGAGGGCAGGAGCAGGTGTGGGGACAGAAGAGGAGGGCATGGGGATGGAATGGAGGGTCCTCACCGATGGGGAAGCGGATGACCTCGTAGTAGTCAGGGGCCTCCGACTTCTTCACAGGCTCCATGAAGGGCCAGGCACTGGGGTGCGACTGGAGAGAAGAGCCCAGCTGGGGACAGCCCGGCTGCACCCATGCCAGCCTGAGATCACCAGCCACCCCACACTGCATCAAGAGGCCACAGCCATTGGTGCAGGGGCCCTGGAAAGGAAACCCGCTCTCCTCACCTTGATTTGGGCCAGCAGGTTTTTGAGGGTTGTGTAGAGCTGGTCAGGGTCCTTCAGCTCTTTCCTGGGGCAACAGACACCAAGTCTGAGGCTCCCAGTCCCTCTGCCCCGCCCCCAACCCAGCTCTCTTGACAAAACACTCACCCCTTCTCCTTCCCCAATGGCTTCCAGCCCGTCTCTCCTGCAAAGTGGGGAGGGGGAGAACGTCCCTGAGAATGCCACTCCATACCCCAAGCAGCGTGCCCCCCAACCTCTACCCCGCAACCCAGACCCTTGCTTACGAATGCCAGGGACGCTCTCCACAGGGATCTGCCTCACGCCCTCCTTGAAGCAGCTGAGCCCCGGGTAGACCTTGCGGATCTGGGCCTGTTTGCGTTCAATCAGCTTCTTGATGATCTGAGGGGAGGAAGGGTCTGAGGGGCAACTCCAGCCCCAACAACAGCCCCTCCAGGGGCCATGGTCGGAGCCATCAGCTGCACCCACCTGGCTACATCACCACCTAATCCGGCACCTTCCCTCGTTACTTCCCCAAAGGAGGCAGAGCAAGAACCAAGATCCCAGCCTGTGCCCTCCTCACTCACACACGCGCATGCACACGTGGTATAGGTCTATACATGTGCGCTGGCCCGCCGCAGGCACATTCATGAAAATCCCACAGATGCGCACACCACCTCTTTCTGCTTCTTGATGATGTGGGACAGCTCCGTGTAGGGGATTCGGGGATTCAGCTCACACTCCATCAGTGTCGCTCCCTCGTAGTCCTTAATGTAGCCCAGGTAGCGGCTCTTGGGCACCTTGATGTCTTTGGAGAAGCCCTGGGGGATGGATGGTCATGACCCAGTCCATCTATAAGTATTTCCCACCTTCTGCAGTCCCTCCCCTGGGAGCACCAGTGGTGCTTGCCATGTGCCACCTCCCAATCCTGAACCTCCTCCTGGGGCACTGTGAGGCTTCAAACTGTCCCTGGAAAGGTCCCAGGTCATCGCCTGCTCCCAACTCATCCCCAAGAGCCCCCAGTTCCTCCAGCCTGCTATACTGGCCCCAAAGGCCCCCGTTCTCTCCTGGGGCAGCGGCAGCAGAGGAAGGAAGGAAGGCAGGCATGGAGACTTCGCTGGCAGATGTCAGGTGAAACAGGGGACGCAAAGGGACTCCTACTCCATCAGACAATGATCCCAGGCTCCAGGCAAAGGACGGGTGTGGGGCGAGGCCACAGGTCACCTGCTTTTTGAAGTAGCCGATGGCGTACTCGTCAGCGTAGGTGAGGAAGTAGAGAATGTTGTGCTTGATGTGATACTCCTTCAGGTGGTTCATCAGGTGGGTCCCATAACCCTGTGGGGGAGGGGAGCAGGACTCACCAGGAGCAGAGGATGGGCCTGGTGCTGGAGAGGTCTCAGAGCTCACAGTGGACAGGGCAGAATGGAAAGGAGGTAGGGAGGGCGAGAGCATCCAGGCACAAGGAAGAAAGGCAGCTGGCAGAGGAAGGAGAGTTTATGTGGAGAAAGGGAAGGCTGCGGGCTAAGCTCACTCTGGGTCAGGTGCAGTACTTGCTGTTTTACAGACCAATTCTCAAATTAACCCCAGAGGTGAGTATTACCACCTCTATTTTATAGAAGAGAAAACTGAAACTCAGCTACCTTAGGTAATGTGTTGACGGTCAGGCTGCCAGCCATGGCCCAAACACAACACGGGCCACTGATTCCCAGTCCTCGGGCCTCAGAGTTGGGGGAAAAGGGAGAGGGAATCACCAGCGGCAGGAGCAGGAGCAATGCCTCCCACAGATCAGGGCCAACAACTCACCATGCAGCTCTGGGGTACGTGACACACAGAACCAGACAGAGACCCTGCAAGTGGGTATGTTGTGACAAAGGACAGAAGCCAATACTATCAGCACAGGGCTACTGTAATAATTATTAGTTCAGCTGGGAGCAGTGGCTCACACCTATAATCCCAGCACTTTGGAAGGCCAAGGCAGGAGAATCACAAGGTCAGGAGTTGAAGACCAGCCTGAGCAACATATCGAAACCCAGTCTCTACCAAAACTCCAAAAATTAGCCAGGTGCACGCCTGTCGTCCCAGCTACTTGGGAGGCCAAGGCAGGAGGCTCCCAGGCAGGAGCCTGGGAAGTAGAGGCTGCAGTGAGCCATGATCTGCATTCTGGCCTGGGTGACAGAGACCCTGTCTCAAAAAATAAAAATAAATAAAATAATTCATTCCCCCATGTATGTAGATGTTCTTGTGATGAGGAAAACCCACGTCCACAGGTGCACCAAAGTGTGGCTGCTTCTCGGGCTCCGTTTGGGAACAGGTGGTTTCCTAATATTAAAGTACGGCTGCCACCTTGTGGGGATGTGAGGAATTGGCCACTAACTAAGAGAGGAACAAGGGCTGCTGCACCCCACACATCCTGCTGCTCAGGGCTGGCCCAAACTTAGAAGCCTGCCGTGGGATGGGGCTGGGGCCAGGGAGCTGCGCTCACCTTGACCTGCTCATTAGAGGTGACCGCACAGAAGACAATCTCGGTGAAGCCCTGGGTAGGAAACATGCGGAAGCAGATGCCGCCGATAACCCGCCCGTCCTTGATCAAGGCCAGAGTCTTGTGCTTCCTAAGAGAGAGGGAGGCACATCACAGTCCCTGCCTGTCCTCTTCAGAGCCCTGGAAGTCTGAGCTGTAGTCAGGGTTGGGCAGTGAGAAGTAAGAATGCTCCACGGTTGAACCTCACAAGTGGGGAAAAGGGGATCCCCAATTTTGAGGAGTGAGGAGGTGGAGGAGGAAGGGCTCCCAGGTGTGTGGCCCTGGGGGAGGGGCTCTGTGGGGGACGCACGGGTCAAAGACGAGGCGGGCGATGTACTCCTTGGGCATGCGAGGCAGCTGGTGGGAAAAGACATTCTGCAGCCCCACGAGCCACAGCAACACCCGCCGGTTGGCCTTGGGCGTCAGTGAGTTGCCGATGACGTGGAACTCAATGATGCCTCGGCGCTCCTCCAGGCGGGCCGTCTCATCCCGGGCTGCATTGGCTGATAGCAGGCTCGTCTAGGCAGAGAGGAGGGGCAGTGGGCCGGGGTCTCAGGTTGGTGGGGGGATCCCCCAGCTGATCAGCAGGTCGGGCTGCCCACCTCAGGCCCCAGCATGGCAGCAGGGTCGGTGATGGTCAGCATGACCTCGTTGACCAGCTCCATGGGGATGTCGCCCATCACGCGGAGGCGCTTGGCATCCTCCAGGGTCAGGTTCTCCGGGAGCTTCCTTTTCTCGCCTATTGGGGAGGTAGGCAAGGTTGTCCAGGAACAGTAAAAAACGTTTGGGGAGGGGTGAATGAGGGTCAGAGGTCAGGGGTTGAGTATCCCACCTGGCATAGGCTCGGCCCCTGCAGAATCCAGACTCAGGGAGCTGCTGCTGGCTCCACCCATGCTGGGGCTGAAGATGGGGGTACTGGGAACAACCGCTGCACTGACTGTAGCTGAAGAGAGAGAGAGGGAGAGAGAATGGTGCGGTGGGGGGAGAGAGAGAGACAGACAGACATAGATTAGGGACAGGGGTTGCAGCTGTTGGCAGGTCCCTCAATGGGATCCAGACCCTCCAGCTCAGCTGAGCCCTCTTCCACCCAGGAGGCTTAGCTCAGCCAGGGAGGCCAGAGACCCTACGGAGCCTAACATGGCACATACCTGGCCGGGGCACCAGCTGTGTCCCCTCTGAGGGTGGCATGGTGAAGCCTGACTCCCAGATCGGAGAGTTTGCCCCATAGATCTCCTCCTCCAGCATGGACAGGAATCTGTAGGGAGGACACAGTCTGTCCCACAACTCTGTCCTCCACGGGTGTGGCCTGGGCCAGGCAGCAAAGGGACTGGAGGCTGGTCAGAGACAGACCCTGCTCTTAGGGAACTGGGGGCCTCAAAGAGGAGACAGCCCCTGCCTTCAGGGAGCCTCCAATTGAAGGTAAGAGGATAGGACACATCCAGGACAGAGATCAAAGAGGCTCAGTTTCGCCATGCTGGGCAGCACAAGGAGACATGTCGGAGCTGATGTCATCCTGTGCTATGTGACCAGGCAGGACACCTTGTCACCCTGAGTCCCCCTCACTGCCCTCAGTATCAAAATGGGCTCAGATTCCACCCCACCTTGCCATTTTTTGTTCCCACCTGGTGGCAGGGGGCACTAGAGAGCCAGGATTAGTCAGTAAGGCTTTTTGAACAGGGGAGTTATGACCCAGATTTTAAAAGGTGTGGCCAAACAGAAGAACACAGTACAGAAAAGACCAGAACAGGAGTGGAAATGGGTTTCACTTTAAGCGTAAGCTCTGCTTTCTTGGAGAGCTGTGCAGGGAAGGAGTCTGAGGCTGTGTCCAGGCCCCCATGGGAAATAATTAGTAACGTCTACCGGGGCGTGGGGTGAGGGGGGCAGCGTTAGCTCGGGCCATGTACCTGCCATCCCCAGACTAGTACTAGCAAGTTGCTTCTGGGCCATGGGCAAGTCTGCCAGGTAGACGCCCAGATCCCAGAAGGCCCATGGAGGGAGAGGAGGGACCAATCCAGGAAGCCTTCCTGGAAAAAAGGGGACAACAGGGAGGAAGTGAACTTGGTGCCAAATCCTGATAGGCCAGAAGGAGCCTTACTTGGGGAAGTGAGTGAGGATGAGGGTCCTTTTCTCAGGCACCAATTTGTCCTTCTCCACTCGGAACTTTTCCAGCAGCTGCCGGCGGGTGACAGTGAAAATGGACCGGAGAAGGCTTCGCCCAAAGACATGAGTGGTTTCATAGCGAGGCAGGCTGTCGCAGCTCTGGGGCACGTGGCAGTAACAGAGCCATCTAGAGTAGGAGGCAGAGGGGAAACAGGTGAGGGCGGAAACCACTGAACCCAGGCTGAGCCTGCAAGGCTGCCCCAACGCTGCCCCCAGCTGAGCCTACCTGGTGTAATTGACCTTATAGGTAGCCACGTCCTCAGCCTGAGACCTCTGCCGAAACTGGGCAGGTGTCTCAAGCTTCCAGTAGTTAAGGCAGAGCAAGAACATCTTTGAGAGCTCAAACATCGTCTGCCGCTCCCTGGGAGCCAGGTGACTAAACTTGTACTGCACAAAGTTCAGCACACCCTGAGAAGCGGTGGGTGGGGACAAAACCAGGAATGAGGTGTGAGCAGCCCGCAGGGCCTTCTTAGACAAAAGAAGATGCTTCCTGAGGCCAGGGACAAGGGTCTCCCCTCTCTCTCAGGTGCTCTCTATAGAGAAGCTCTGCCCCCTCCCTACAGCACCAAGGTTAGCACAAAACACCCTCCCTTCTCTGAACTTCCCCCATGTTCTCAGCTTGAGAATGGAGAACACAGGCTCCCCACTCCTCCAAGCTGTCCCCAATTCCCCTATCCCACCTGCTCAATATTAGGTTTCTCAAATGGGGGGCTGCCCAGGGACCCCTCCACCACGGGCCGGGTCATCTGCAGGATGCATTTCCGCAGGAGCTGGAGAGAAGAGGAAGGGAAGGAGGGGGGAGCGGGGCAGAGCTATAGACAACCCCTCAAGGCCCCACCTCCTTCACCCACTCACACCCTCCTTAGGTGGAAGCTCACCTTGAAGAGGTAGAAATAGACCTGCTTGGTGTCTGTGTCCTCCTCCTTGTGAACAGACATGAAGAGATTCTCCACGTCTACCACCATCCCCAGCAGGCGGTTTATCTCATCCTCTGACACATTCTCCAAGTGGGATACGTGGTCAGCTGCAAGACAGGTGGCAGAGTTGGGAAAAACTGATAGAAGAGAGCAACAAGGCTTCTTGCCTCTCTTCACAGCCAACCAAAGATACACACTCCGTCCCTCCAACCAGTGTGACCAACGGTGAGACTGATTGCTCTGATATCAACCGTTGGGTTGCCCGGACCTGTTCTGGGCTGAGATTTCCTTTCTTTCTTGATGCATGCACACCCCCAACCCAATCCCTCCTTAGGAAGCATCTTTGATTTTTTTCAGAGATGAGGCTTTGTGGGACTTGTCACCCTGTCCAAGCAGGACCCTGCACCTGCCCCCAGCTCCAAAGGCGCTGCCTGCCTTACCCAAGGGGTGCTCACAACTGCGGCACAGCTCACTCAGGTTGGCAGCTGGCTGCTGCAGATCCATGCGGGGTGCAGTGGGGGGCTTGGGGTTTTTCCAGCCATTACACTTACAGGTTTCATTGGCCTGGAGGCGGAAGGATCAGTCAGTGACCTATACCTCTGGGGCAAGAGCCGTTCCGCAGCCAGAGCTTTGACCCCATTCCCACCCGAGCCCGGGGATGCCCCAAGCCCCGCCCCTTCACCCCAGGCCCCGCCCCCACCTTGCAAGCCGAGAAGACCCCTAGCTTCTCTAGCTTCTTGGCGCGCGGCAGCCCCCGGACTTGCGCCTTCCTCTGGCTAGCGCGCTGCTGCTGGCTCAGGCCAGGTCGAGCCGGATCCCCCCCGCTCCCGGCCCCCCCACTTCCTACCCCGGGCCCCCCAGTCCCTGTGCTCCCGGCTGGAGCTGCAGCTGGGGCAGGGGCTGGTGCCGGAGTGGGAGTCGGAGTCGGGGCTGAAGCCGGGCTGGGTGCAGGAGTCGGAGTTGGGGCAGGGGCTGGGGACTGAAGGGGCCTGGGCTGCGCAGCCGGGGCCGGGGTCGGGGCCTGGGAAGGTTCCGCCATGGCCTCCCCCGCAGCGGAGAGCGGCGCCGCGCTCCCAGCCCTAGGGCCGCATGGGCAACCGGCGCTCAGTACGCAGGCGTCGCTGCGCGGCGCACGACGGGAGTTGTAGTCTTCCCGCTGTGTTCCCCCACTGCCTTTAGCTTCCAGACTTTTCTGTCTTGTCTCTTGGTCCCTGACGGCCAAGTGAGGCCTGAACGTAAGCCCCACATTGACCCCTCTTCACTTCTAATCTCTTTTGAAGGCGTCCGGGCGAGTTACGATGGCTGTTCTCTTGGGGACAAGGTGTCTTGGGAGAATCGTGGGGTCTGCCTCTTCCCCGAGCCTCTGTACCACTTAACCCTCTCCCCAACTCCTGCAAAAGCCCTGCCCCACGCGGCTCCGGACACGGAATTGCACCTGCGGTAGAGATGAAACGTAGCAACAGTTCTGCAGCAGTGTGGTGGTGACTTGGGTATGTTCTCTTCCTGACATTCACCTGCATCCTTTTGTATGCTTTTCTGTATGTATGTATTTAATAGTATCACTCAACAAAGGGAGTTTATCAGGCCAGGTGGCTGGCTCACGCAGGAGGATCGCTTGAGCCCAGGAGTTCGAAACCAGGCTGGACAACATAGGGAGACCCCCATCTCTACAAAAAATAAAAAAATAAAGTTTATAGGCTGGGTGAGGTGGCTCACGCCTGTAATCCCAGCACTTTGGGAGGCCGAAATGGGAGGATCGCTTTAGCCTACTTAGTAGTTCGAGATTAACCTGGGTAACATAACGAGACCCCGTGTCTCTTAAAAAATAAAGTTTATCAAATAACAGCACCAGAGCCATAGCTGTGGTCACGATGGTCACCAAGGCTACTGAAGTGGAGGGTCAGGCAGAGGAGAGGTAGGTCTTTCTCTGTGCACTGGGAGCTGCTCTCCTGAAGCCCCAACTGCGTCTTCATCTTTGTGGCCCCAGAGCCCAGAACCCAGCTTGCCGCACAGGAAGCCCTGGGAGCGGATTTATTAAGGCAGCCGGAGAGACCAGTCTGCCTCTTCGTCCCACGTGTCACGTGGAGTTGTGGGTGGTCAGGGAGAGGCAGGGTGGATGACCCGGGAAGGCTGCCCTCCCCTGGCTGTATCTGGGAACAATCCTTGCCCCAGGTCTGGTCCTTAGGAGGCAAGACAGCCCCCTTCCAGCTAGCCAGCAGATCAGTCTGCTGCTGGCTGCGGCGGGGTCCGGCTACCTCGGATCTGGCCTGGTTGTGGATCCAGTTCCTTCACAGCCCCAGACCCACTGACGAGGTGGGGAAAGGCGGAGAAAGGGTCAGGGTCTGGGATGAGAGCAGCTGCCTGGCGCTGACAGTCTTGCTCTTGGTGGTAAGATGGGCGTGGCTGACCTCAACTCCGCCTGCTTTTGCAGAAGCAAAGGAAACCCAGGGGAACCGAGCGAGCCGAGCTCAGCTAGGCTGTGCGAGGCCCCTCCCCTCCTGGGGTCCTCGCGCCTAGCTCTGTGCTCGCAGCCTCGAGCTCTTGGACAGCAGTTGGTTGCTCAATCGGATACAGAGGGTCGGTAACACTTTCTCCGAGAGCCGGGTGCCATCCCAGTGTCCCAGCGTGGCCCTCGCTGAACGGAACCAGGCGGCCACACTGCCAGTGCGGCTGCTCAAGGACAGCCCGGCAGCTCAGGAGGACAATGACCATGCCAGAGACAGTTTCCAAATGAAGATGGATGCCCATGACTTTGCCCCGGAGGAGCTGGTGGTGCAGGTGGATGGCCAATGGCTGATGGTGACCGGACAGCGGCAAATGGAGGGCAGTGACCCGGAAAGGGGCAGTTACAGCATGTCACAGAAGATGCACCGGAAAACGCGACTCCCGACCAACATGAATCCCACCGCCATGACCTGCTGCCTGACCCCCTCCGGCCAGCTGTGGGTCAGAGGCCAGTGTGGGGCACTGGCTCTCCCTGAAGCCCAAACAGGACCGTCCCTGAAACTCAGCAGCCTCGGCTCTAAGGCTTCCAAGCTGACCCAGTAAACAATAACCCTGTGTGCAGCAGCCTGGGTGTCCGTTGTTTTTCTGGGGATGGGGTGAGAGGTAGAGGGAGTGGAGGCACAGGAGGCACGAAAGGCACCTCAAGGTGGTGGTCCACCAAGAATCAGGCCTCTGCGGGTGGACCACTTGAGGCCAGGAGTTGGAGACCAGCCTGGCCAACATGGTGAAAGCCCGTCTCTACTAAAAACAAAATTAGGCATGGTGGTGTGCGCCTGTAATCCCAGCTACGGAAAGCTGAAGCAAGAGAATCGCTTGAATCTGGGAGGCGGATGGGAGGCGGAGGGAGATTGCAGTGAGCCAAGATGCTGCCACTGCACTCCAGCCTGAGCGAGTAGGACTCTGTCTCAAAAAATAAGAGGCCGGGTACAATGCCTCATGCCTGTAATCCCAGCACTTTGGGAGGCCAAGGCGGGCGGATCACTTGAGGCCAGGAGTTTGAGACCAGCCTGGCCAACATGGTGAAACCCCACTCTACTAAAAATGCAAAAATTAGCTGGGCATGGTGGTAGGCCCCTGTAATCCAGCTACTCGAAAGCCTAAGGCAGGAGAATGGCTTGAACCCAGGAGGCAGAGGCTGTAGTGAGCTGAGATGGCCCCACTGCACTCCAGCTTAGGTGACAGAGACTCCGTCTCACCAACACAGAGAAATTGGAGGGGAGTATGACCCTAGCCGAGCAGGAGCTCCAGCAGGGAGCAGCAGAGAGCTGAGAGTGTTCAGATCTGATTCCAGAACCAGTAGAGAGCTGGGTTGGGGCAACTTGGATCTGGTGTTCGGGGTGCTGTGGACAGAGGTGGTGAGGAAAGCCAGGGGCTGCAGCGATTCCTTCCTCTTCAGGAAGAGAGTGAGAGGATTCAGACCCTCACAGGCTTGGTAAAGACCAAACAAAACACCCAAAGAGATTGCTTCTGGTGTTTCAGAGACTACTTACTGATCATCAAATCCAGACCGCATGTTACCCCAGCATGATCTGGTAAGTAGTGGAGGGGGAGGGAGTGGTAGAGAAGTGAACACAGGCCCTGAAACTTCAAACTTGGTCAGCCCAGGTCAGTTTTACCCTACCCCTACCCCATCGGAGCTGCGAACAGTAAGAGCCTCTTTCTCTTGGTCACCATGACCACCAGCATTCCCTCACATTTGAGGGGAAGCTTTTGTTTAACCAGATTCAGTGGTTCATTTTAAATCAACTTCAAGTAAACTAGAGAGGGCATGGTCTGATAAACTCTGCCAGAGAAAGACAAGGAAGACAAGTGTGAGGTCGATCGGCTGACTATATTGACAAGATACTGATTGGTTACATGTTGAAGAAAACATACAATACAAAATACAGAAAAAGTTGGTTCCGTCCCCTCCCACTCCCCCCCTTACCCACCCACCCCCAAATACTCATCATCGTGATTTGGTCAGAACAGGGCTCAGAGCCAGAGGTCGGGGTGACCGAGAGTGGAGGGGCTGTGGGCAATGGGTTTGTGGCTGTCACAATAATGCTGTGATAATGCTGTGCTTCCCCAGCAGGGAGGTGGGGACAGGGAGGGGGCTGCAGCCTGATGACAGCCAGCTGAGGGAAGAGCTGCCACTCCCTTCCCAAGCCCCTTCCCAAGGTCTGCCCCACCGCCCAAACCCAAGACCACTCCGAACAGGAAGAGGATGTGGATGCTCTTGCTGGGTCTGCTGTTCCGCAGGAAGGAAAGAAAGTGTAGCTGCTCTGACCCCGCTGTCCCCATGTACAAGGGTGGGGGGGGCGGGGCGGACAGGAGCATGTGGCTACTCCCAGCAAGGGAAAGTGAGAGAGCAGTAGAAAGGGGAGGAAGTGGGAAGAGCAGAAGATCATATATATTAAAAAAGTGACTTAAGACTTAAAATTGAATTAGTATTTGTACAGAAAGGTGCAGGTGGAATACCTCACTCCAGCCTATGATCAAAATTATATGAAGAAATCATGGTGGACCCCTCCCCCCTGCCCCCCAGTGGTGGCCCAAGTCGTTAAGTGCGATTGGTTAGAGTGGATTCCAGTCGGGTCGTTCAGGCGGAGGAGGTGGGGGCAGCGGGCAGGCAAGGGGGGCTCAGTTGCTGCAGCACTGGCTCCGGCTGGCTGGGTTGCTCTCCTGGAGGTCCACACCTCGGTTTCGGCCTGGAGCACCAGCTGCATTCTGGGGCTCGTTCTTGGGAAGCTTCTTAGCTGTTTGGAAGTGGGGGAAAGTGCATTTGTAGGGAGTACCCCAATAACTCTCTGAGTTCCACTGGAGCAGATTCTGGCCTTTACACCCCATCAGTGATAACTAACATATCTATGTGTCAGGTGCCTTCTGAGTGTTTTTAGGAAACTGCAGCAAAGGAAGGTAAAATAACTTGCTCCAAACCACAGAGCTAACGAGTAGTTGAGGCAGGATCTGCAACCCAGGCAGGATGATTCCAGAGCCAATGAGCTAAAAACTCCCAGGAAGTGGGTAGGGGTAGTGATGGCAGGCTCGGACATGGGTGGCAGGCGACAGGGTCAGGGGTGAAATGTTGAGACTTTGACCCAGGCTTCAGGAACTTATGAGGTGAATAACCAACATCTACAACTGGGAGTCAGGTGCGGATGAAAACAATTTTATCAGAAGGTTAAAAGTGGTGAAGGGACCCCACAGGCCCACTCCAGGACAGCAGACAAGTGATATGCCCTTGGTGTGGCAGACAGGAGGGGAGGAGAAGCAACTTACCTATTGCCATGAAAATTTCATTCACGTTCATGGCAGTCTTTGCTGATGTCTCCATAAACAGCAAACTATTGTCGTCGGCATAGGCTTGTGCTTCCTGATTTGGATGGAGGTGAGAAAGTAGGTGAGAGGAAATGGCAAGGGCTAGGGCCCAGGATAAAAACCTTCCCTGTTCAAGTGCCTCCTCATAATAGAGATCAGCTGGACAAGCTGATCGGGTCCGCCTGGTCATGTCCAGCACCTCTCAGCTCACAACCACGGGCAGATGTCTTACTCAGGTTTCCTTAGGTCCACCCTACCTTCCTGCCCTTCAAAATCCTTAGGCTAGGAAATACTTCTAGAAAATTATCCTACAAATACATTTGCATGTTTGCACAAAAGCACACAAGTATGCGGATGTCTACTGCAGCACTGTTTTCAGTCTTTTTGCAATTATTAGGGACTGGTAAAAAATGAACATATACAGTATGTATAGCACACTGCCATGCATGTAAAGAAAGGGATTAAAGGGAGGCCGAGGCGGGTGGATCACGAGGTCAAGAGATCGAGACCATCCTGGTCAACATGGTGAAACCCCGTCTCTACTAAAACTACAAAAAATTAGCTGGGCATGGTGGCGCGTGCCTG
>NW_016107730.1:1104422-1113127 GCF_001604975.1 Cebus imitator | reverse complement strand
ATTAAAAACTACGTGCATATTTCTGGAAGGACAAGAAACTGGGAAAATTACAGGAAGAAAAGTTGAGTGTCTAGGGTTAGCAGAGACTAAAGTACTTCTTCTTCCTCCTCTTTTTTTTTTTTGAGACAGGATCTCACTGTGTTGCCCAGGCTGGAGTGCAGTGGCACAATCACTGCTCACTGCAGCCTCAACCTCCTGGCCTCCAGTGATCCACCCCACCTCAGCCTCCTGAGTGGCACACCACCATGCCTGGCGAACTTCTATATTTTTTGTAGACACGGTGTCTCACCACATTGCCCATGCTGGTCTTGAACTCCTAAGCTCAAGTAATCCTCCTGCCTTAGCTTCCAGAGTGTTGGGATTACAGGCATGAGCTACTGCACCTGATGTTTTTTTGTTTTGTTTTTTAAGGAGATGGGGCCTCACTCTTGGCCATGCTGGAGTGCAATGGCGCAATCACTGCAGCCTTAAACTCCTGGGCTTAAGCAATCCTCTTGCCTTAGTCTCCTAAGTAGCTGAGACTATAGGTGTATGCCACCAAGCCCAGCTAACTTTTAAATCCTTTGTAAAGGCAGAGTCTTCCTATGTCACCTAGGCTGGTCTTGAACTCATGGCCTCAAGTGATCCTGCTACTTCAGCCTCCCAAGGCACTGGGATTATAGACAGGAGTCATGATGCCCACTAGGCCCATGCTTGAGGCATGACAGGACAGTAGATGGAAGCTTCCCTGTTGCCTCCTAGCACAGCCCTTCCCAAAGCCCCTAAGCAACCTGGGTGAGGCCAGGGGGAGCTGCTTCCTGCACTCGTTCCCCAAGTCCATTGTCTCCCCACCTGGAATTCCACGGCTCTCTTGCTGGCCAGGTCTGCCTTGTTACCCGCAAGTGCAATAACGATGTTGGGGCTGGCCTGCCTCTGTAGCTCCTTCACCCAGTTCTTGGCCCGTGCAAACGTATCCTGAGAAGACAGGGACAGAATGTCAAAGGGACAGAGAAGGCATTCAGCCCAAGGCCACCCACTAGAGACTTGCAAGCTGGCACAGCCAAATTAAGACATTGCCACCTAAAGATTCTGGCACAATGTCCCCGAATAGGAAATCTGCCAACCCCCCAGCCAGCAACAGAGGGTTAAGATTCGGGCTTTGATAACCCAATCCCTGGGACTTGGAGAAGATGAAGGGCAGAGGAAGAAGCAATGGGAAATGTTTACTGTGTTGGTGATGTCATAGACCACGATGGCAGCCTGGGCCCCCCGGTAGTACATGGGGGCCAGGCTGTGATACCGCTCCTGTCCAGCTGTGTCCCAGATCTCAAACTTGACTGTTGTGTCGTCCAGGCAGACAGTCTGTGTGAGGAAGGCCGCTGAAAGAGAGAAGGAGAGCCCACGGGCAAAAGCGAGTTAGAAGCCACCCCACACATTCCCACGGTTGCTTCTAGGCCCTGGCACTCAGAAGCCCACCGCTGAGATGGGTACAGAGAACCCCCAACCCAGGAGCCAAAGCAGGCCTGAGCAGGCTGGTGTTTAGATTTTTATGTATGTGTCTGGGGGACGGGGTCTGCACAGGCTTTACAGACCCAGCCCAGGCAAGGGCAGACGGGACGCCTGTGTGCATTGAGCCGTCTCAGGAGCACTCTCTGAAGAGGAACACAGCAGGGGCAGGAGAGGGGATGCCCAGGGGAAGCCTGACTCCAAGCACAGAAGGGTGAGCGCCCTCAGACCTCCTCCTCCTGCCACTCCAGAACAGACCAGCTGGGAACCTCTCCAGCCCTCGGTTTGCTCCAGCCCAGGGGTGTCGATGACCTTGGGTTTCCTGAGGACGTTCTCACACACTTAGCTATGCCGGAGAAGTACACACTATTCCACTGCCAGGCTGAGGCTGGGTGGCCAGCTTCCCAACCACCCCTGCCACCTCCAGGCACTCCAGCTAGACACCGCCCCCAGCTCTGACCCAGACCCGTTCCTGTATGGCCACCCTGTAACTTGACCTTCAGGGAACATGGTGACTCTTTCTTAGGGGAACGCGGGGTGCTTGTACACATACTTCAAAGGAGGAGTCCCAGAGCTGGGACAGACAGTGAAAGGCCCCTCTGCCCCTGGACCCAGCAGAGGACCCCAGATAGCCATGTGTAGAAGGCTGCTTTCCTGGTCTGCCCTCCCCCAGCTCACTGAGGGACCTGGGACACTGCCTCACTTCCCCTCTCCAGCTCCTGACCCAAGTGCTGAGGAGGCAGCAGGGAGATTGCTGACACATCTCATTTGTTTCCAGCTGCCTGGAAACCTCCTACCAACCAAGAGCGTAGAGACCAGATGACTCAAGGCCAACGCTGGTCCCGGCTTCTTGATGTGTGTGCTAGCCATGAAGGGAAGAGGCTGAGGCCAGACCCTCACTCACATCCTAAATGCTGACCACTGGAGAATCAACAACAGGCTATACGCTCCAGAAAGGAGAAAGTCAGCTTCAGAAATGCCCAACTATCACCAGCTCTGACTTACCAGGCCGTTCCTCCTGGAAGCGGGAGAGGCCAGGGCACATGGCCCGCCCATTACAGTAAGAAGGGGCCTGAGAGACCCAGAGCCAGCCTCTCCCTCCCTGAGGCTGGGGCAGTGGAAGGGCCTCAGTCAAGGCCACACAAAATCAAGAAGAGGCAGAAACAGGATGGGAAGCTAGCTTTCCACGACCAGCTAGTGCTTACTCGCCATGCTTTTGGGCACTCTGACATGGAGACCAGCTGCTGGACTCAATTTCAGGGCCCAGGCAAGGAAGAGGGCTGCCACCACAGACGCAGGTAGTCTCCAATGCAGGCAGGCAGCTTCCCATCTCCTCAAGGTCAAAGCATTTCTTTGGCAACCTTGAAGCCCCTCCCCGACACCCTCGTCCCCACTCACCTCCGATTGTGCTCTCTTGGTACTCGTGAAACTGTCCCTTGACGAAGCGGAGGACAAGGCTGGATTTGCCCACCGCAGACTCCCCCAGCAGAACCAGCTTGAACTGACAGATCTTGTTCCCAGAGGCTGGCCCATTGGGTCGTGCTGCGCCTCCCCGACCCGCCATTGCCCGTCTAGCTGTAGTGGTCCAGAGAGCGGGGCGGGACCGGTGCTATGCAAAGAGGCACTTAGTGGGGAGGGGGACCTCCAACTGTAAGGAAGAAATGAGAAGGACTGGGTTAGCTCAGAGGCCATCACCCAGTGTGTCCTTCTCAAATTACAGGTCTTTCTCTCTGGCCTCACTGAAGGCCTAGCTGCCGGCTTCCCCTCACCTCCCCTGCCTGCCCTCACTGCTAGCTAGAGGTCAGGAGGCCGCACTGGGCTACACTAGCCGTTTACCAGCTCTACCACCATTTGAGCCAGAAAGAGGAGAACGGTCTCCCAACGTCAGGCTCATGGTTCTGAGCAAACATACTGACTTCTGGATCCCAAATATGTACATTCACCTCCAATAAACACACACAGGAGATGAATGAATGTATGCCAGCCTGGTGACAGTTCAGTCAACAGGCTTTTGGGGCAAAATTTAAAAAAAAATGCTCAGAAAGATACCACGATTTAGGTCAACAAGGAGCCTGCAGTCTGGTAGCCAGGACCAAGTGGTGAGGCTAACAGGGGCCCCGGGGACTGTGGAAGAAAGCTCCTCAGAGAAGGTGCTAGGCCAACCTTGTGGACATTCAGGGACCAGGGCCTGGCCAGCATAAGTTGTTATTAACATAGCCATTTTTCTCCTGCCACCTTCAGAAGGACTGACCGACCTTCTGTCTAAGGCTGGATCATGTGCCTCTGTGCCCCAGAATCAAAGCGATGCTTCACTCTCTCACCCTCAGCCTCCTTCCTCAGTTCTCTCCTTTTTGATGGGCCAGAAGTCTCATAGCCATTGAGAAACAAAACACACAGAAATCACGCACACCCAAGTCAGAGCTCTGCTGCAGTTAGCACAGCTACTAACTTTCCCTTTTTCAATGGAGACCTCAGTTCCATTCTCTACTGGCAGAGATGGGGTGATGAAGAGGAAGAAGAGGCAGGAGGTGTGGGAGGGCAGAGGCCAAGTCCTGTACCCCCAACAGCTGGTGTTCCAGCCCCAACATCTGAATCACTTGGTTGGTGACAGCTTCAGAAGCTCAAGTTTTTGGTTTCTTTTGGTAAGTTCTGGAATTGCAAAGATACATGAGGAGCCTACCTCTAGAAGACTCTAGAAGATATAAGTGTATGTCTTCATCAGACATATATATCTGACATCAACAGACATCAGGATATATACAGAATGTTTTACAAATAGGTACTGTTGAGTAGGTATTAAGTACTGAACACTGTTCAGCGTTTGAACCTGGGTTGGAAAGAAAACGTTTTTATTAGGCTTCCCTTTTTGCATAATGGAATCTAAGATCCCAGGGAGAGCCCTGATCTGCCCCTGAGCAAGGGAAGTGCATTCCCTCGCGGTCCAGGGACAGCAATGTGGATGAACAGGAGGTGTCTGTGGGAAGCAAATGGTCCCCACTCATGCAAGAAACTGACAGCAAAGGGCTTCCTTTGTTCAACCTCAAATCGTTTTCCACATCCAAGTTCTCCCAGCAACTCATTTAAAAAGTGAGCGTCAGGAAGAGTGATTCACTAGCCAGAAACAACAGTTTCCTTTCTGGACAGCACCAAAGGAAAAGAGGTTTGAAATGGGGCCCACCTCTTCCCCAAAAGTACAAGGAAGGAAGTACGGGGTGGTGGGTCTCAATTAGCAACCAGAAATACCATGTAAATATTTCAAAATTACGCGACTTCAATATCTCACAGTTTAAGATGCTTTCTCATTTCACCCGTCAAGGAAGAGGCAATGCTTTCTGCTTAAGAGATGGCTTCATCGTAGTGCCTATGTGCATACTAGGAACTCAAAGAGTGCTGACTGGAGGAAATAATTTTTTTTTTTTTTTTAAAAGAAACAGGAGGCCAGGCGCAGTGGCTCATGCCTGTAATTCCAGGACTTTGCGAGGCCGAGGTGGGCGGATCATGAGGTCAAGAGATCGAGACCATCCTGGCCAACATGGTGAAACCCCGTCTCTACTAAAAAATACAAAAATTAGCTGGGCGTGGTGGCGTGCGCCTGTAGTCCCAGCTAGTAGGGAGGCTGAGGCAGGAGCATTGCTTGAACCCAGGAGGCAGAGACTGCAGTGAGCTGAGATTGTGCCACTGTACTCCAGCCTGGCGCCTGGCGACAGACCAAGACCCCGTCTCAAATAAAAACACAAAAAACAGCGTCTCACTGTGTTGCCCGGACTGGAGTACAGTGTTGTGATCACAGCTCACTGGAGGCCGCCGAGACCCTACTGCCTCAGCCTCTCAACAGGCACACACCACCACACCCAGCTAATTATTTATTATTATTTGTTTCTTTGGCAGAGACAGGGTCTCACTGTGTTGCCCAGGCTGGTCTCCAACTCCTGGCCTCAAGTAAGCCTCCCACCTCAGCTTCCCAATCGCACAACCACTATCTCGTTTAAGCTTTATGACAACCCCCATTTTTCAGAGAGATAATTTAACATTCATGTATTAAATGTCCTGCTCATGGTCACCCAGCATACAGGTGACAGAACCCCCCCTAGCCCTACCAGGGACACGATGCCATCTTCCCTGCTGTGGAAGAATAATGGAAGCAGGGCCTGCCCGATGTCTGGTTTAGGGCTGCCAGGCGAATGAGGCTCTCTCTCTGTGGCAGCAGCATTGCTGGCCCAGCAAGGTCTGGCTCTAGCAACGGTCACAGTAATCCTGCAGTTTCTGACTGCCCTCAACAGTGGGAGGAGCCGCCCAGGGCCAGGCAGGGCAACAGCGACAGAGGGAAACCACAGTGGAATTACAAGTTGGTTATTACCATGAATCCACGTGACACAGAGTCTTGGCTGAGCAACAGTGTGTGGCTGGGGCACTAGAGGAGGAGGTATGAATGAATTGGGAGATGGTAACAGAAAACTAAGTATCTGATTCCAAAAAACCAAAGCAGCTGGTGCTGAGGGTACTGGGCTGGGAAGTAACCACCTCCTACAAGTCGAGAAACATGGAGGTAACAGATCTAAGTCTTGTCACTACCAAACCACAGGGAGAGAGACAGAATGTGACTTTTAAAAACAAGCCAGAAGGGGAGACAGACAACTCTCCAGCAGCGGTTCTCAACGGTGTCTGTACATCGAAGTCATCTGTGCAGCCAGCCCCTCGAGATTCCCATGAAGGTTTGGAGCAGGGCCCAGCATCTGCAGGTGCCATTGAAGCACAGCCAGGGCTAGAGCATCTGGCATGGAGAGAGTGAGCACAGGCACTGGCTTGGGGCATGGCAGGTGTGACTGTCTCCTACCACTTCTGAATCACCTTGTAAAAGCCACCTGAGCTAAGCCTGTGTTCTCATCACTAATACGGGGCACACAGGGTTAATGCAGTGTTGGCCAGGTGTCTCACGCACAGCATGTTGAGTAAACAGTGGCTAAGAGTACTGACATGGTTATTTATAACACTTTCTCCAAGACTGTTGGGGAACAGACCCTGGCCACCCCAATGAACTAAAACAGGCTCTCCCTGGCATAAACTAGCTGCTGACATGTTCTGCCTGGTCACTGGTCCTGCCTTCCAGAGACACCTGAGCAAGTACACACAGCACTTCTTTTTTTTTTAACACAGCACTTTTTATGGTCTGTTGCCTCGTGGTTTGATCACATGAATAGTGGTGTCCAACCTTTCCAGACAATAAAGCCCAAGGAAGCCAATTTGCTATGAAGGGCACACGGAGGTATGAGGGTGTCTAAGTCAGGTGAAGGCCAGACCGAGGGCTCCAGGAAGCATTATACCCTCTCCTCCCAAGCCTGGGAAACTGAAGACATGGCAAATAGTAAAGGTGGATTCATTCACTGAGCTGCCCTGCCTCCCAGGGATGGGCGTCTTACTGGGAATCTTGCCTCTTGAACCCCTGGCAAAAATTATCCACTTGTGCCATCAGCTAATGGAATTACAACCAAAACTGGCAGAGTATTCAAAGTCTTCTTTGAGACAAAAATCGAATTCTCCATAAGAGCTCAAGTTATAGTGAAAGTTGATGTTTTTTTAATTAGCTGGGTATGGTGGCACACGCCTGTAATCCTAGCTACTCAGGAGACTGAGGCACAAGAATTGCTTGAAGCTGGGAGGCGAAGGGTGCAGTGAGCCAAGCTCCACCCTGGGGCGAAAGAGTAAGACTGCTTCAAAAAAAAAAAAGAAAAGAAGTTAATTTTTTTCCACCAGTACAATGGCAGTGCTGGAGCTTCATATCTAGGGAGAAAGATTCTCCTTGCCATGACCCACCATCCAAATAAGAACCCTGGCTGGTTCAGAGGCCACGAAGAACAAGCACCAGTCCCAACCTCATGTCTTCTGCAGAAAAGGGGAGAGAATATATAAGGACTTGGAGTCACACTATTTTCCTATTAATACAATGCACACGAAAGTGCAGAAGAGATCTAAGCTCCTCAACACCCCAGCCCTATGCAAAGGCACTTCTGGGCCAAGGGTGGGAGAGAAAGAGAAAGAAAAATGGGACACTGCTCTTCTCTGCTCTGGGGGTTCCCTCTGCTCTGGACACTACAGGTCAGTGGGTCTCAAACTTTTTTTTTTCTTAAGTTTTTTTTTTGGAGACAGAATCTTGCTCTGTCACCCAGGCTGGAGTGCAGTGATGTGATCTCAACTCACTGCAACCTCCGCCTCCCAGGCTCAACCGATTCTAATGCCTCAGCCTCCAGGAATAGCTGGAACTGTAGGCATATACCACCACACCTGGCTAAGTATTTTTTGTGTTTTTAGTAGAGACGGGGTTTCAAAGTTGGCCAGGCTGGTATCAAACTCCTGGCCTCCAGTGATCTGCCTGCCTAGGCCTCCCAAAGTGCTGGGATTACAGGTGTGAGCCACTACGCCTGGCCTTTTTTTTTGAGATAGAGTCTCACTGTTGCCCAGGGTAGAGCAGCGGTACAATCACAGTTCACTGCAGCCTCAACTCCCAGGCTCAAGCAATCCTTCCACCTCAACCTCCAAGCTCTTTCTCACCAGAATCACGCCGAGGTATTTAGAAAATACCCTGACCAACGGAATTAAAATTTCTAGAGATGGAGTCCAGAAATCAGTATTTTAAAAATAAGTTCCCAAAGTGATTTTAAGCAGTTGATTGAAACACCAGAGCTACAGTTGATATAGGAAGGAGGCAGAAATCCAAGAGACAGAAAGGCACCCCCAATCAGTGCTGTGCACAACTAAGTGTGCAAGTAAGTCCACAAATGTGGGAGGGTCTTGACTTCAGCTTCACTCAGCAACTGGAGCCTTCTCCAAGACACCAGACGCTGCTGCAGTTCCTCCTGCTAGCCTCCCTTAGAAATTTTCACCCTTCCTCTAATCCACGAAGTCACCCACGTCATATTTTTTGTCCTTCCTGGTCGAAGGGTGAGCAATTCCAGCTGATGAGTGTCTCTTGTGCTTCCTGTTTGCTTTAGAGACTTCCTCTAGCTGAGTGTCCTGGCACAGCCTGGAGAGCAAGCTGATTAGGGAAACCAATCAGACTGTCGACCAGGGGCGGGGTAGGTAGAGACTTGCTCACTTGCCAGGCGCAGTGGCTCAAGCCTGTAATCCCAGCACTTTGGGAGGCCGAGGCGGGTGGATCACGAGGTCAAGAAATCAAGACCATCCTGGTCAACATGGTAAAACCCTGTCTCTACTAAAAAAAAAAA
>NW_016107730.1:1095751-1103397 GCF_001604975.1 Cebus imitator | reverse complement strand
AAAAAAAAAAAAAAAAAAAAGCCAACTGGAGCCAAGGTTTTGCAAATGCTTCCCAGGTTCCAATTAGTTGGGGAGATGATTTACCCATAGGCTCAAGAACACAGCTCTTCCTCAAAGGGGAAAATCACTATCGGCACACAGAAACAGAGGACAGACTCACGGCAGGACTATGCAGGCTTCTAGCCAGCAGCAGACCCAGAAAAAAAGATACCTGAAGCAACACCAGCCATAAGCCACACGAGGTACCCACACACCTTCCCCAGCGTGGCCAGCAGGTTAGGACTTGGGAGGCTGAGCTGGGTTTGGTTTAAGCCAGGCTCCACCGTTTATTAGCCGTGTAACCTTGGCCAAGTCACACAAGTGATCATTATCAGCTTCAGTTCCTTATCTAAAAATTGGCATTCCTTAATGCTAATATCACAGAGTAGTTCCGATCAAGTGAAACAATGCACCACAGTATCAGGCTGAAGGTAACTTCCGGGCTAGAGGCTAGAATTGGCAGTCAGCCCAAGAGGGCCTTGAAGACTTCATCCTATTGTTGACAATTACAGAGAAAAAAAAATAAAGGTGAGGGGAAGTGACCTGTCTAGGGTCACAGAGCCAGCTGGTGGCAGGGCCCAAGCCTGCCCAAGACTCGTAATTCAAGCAAGGCTCTCTTATCAGAGATAGAAAGAAAAACCCCAGAATGTTAACAATGTCATTACATTAGCCCCTGTTACTAAAAAATAAAACAGGGATTGCGACCCTCTATGCATGCTTTAATAAAATGTGGCTTTTCAGCTAGGGAAAAATGAGTTTCTATCAAACGAAAAAAAGCACACTGCTGGATAGAAGAGTTTTACATCTTGATTTGAGAGGTAAATACATGAGTGCAAACAAATGTAAAAACCATTGAGCTATATTTATAATTTGTAAACTATTATATGTAAGTCACATGTCAATAAAAAGGTAAAAAATGCTGCTAGTATAGAATTTTGCATATAATCATGAAAAGTTAAAGCTTGGAAATGATATGAATGCAATCTAGCTCCTCTGTACATAAAATATTTTCAGTCTCTTTAGTATGAAAAAAATATTAAAGACAATCAAAAAGATGACACCTGAATTGGAAAAGACCAAAGGGGAACAAAGACACCTAAATGTTACACACAAACAATTTGCAAGGTAATGGGATTCCTCATAAAAAGGAAGATTCCTGCATATATATTAAGGATATATCTAGTGTTTGGGCTTGACTGTGGGCTAAAGAATTTTCAAGTGGTTTAAAGCTTCACGATGGCTAGGTGCGGTGGCTCACACCTGTAATCCCAGCACTTTGGGAGGCCAAGGTGGGCGGATCACGAGGTCAAGAGATCGAGACCATCCTGGTGAACATGGTGAAACCCCGTCTCTACTAAAAATACAAAAATTAGCTGGGCATGGTGGCGCATGCCTGTAGTCCCAGCTATCTGGGAGGCCGAGGCAGGAGAATTACTTGAACCCAGGAGGCGGAGGTTGCGGTAAGCAGAGATCGCGCCATTGCAGCACTCCAGCCTGGGTAACAAGAGCGAAACTCTGACTCAAAAAAAAAAAAAAAAAAAGCTTCACGATAATAAAGAGAAGCTGATATTTATGTCTTTTCGATGAGAAAGAGGTTATAACAGTATGATATTCTGCACTCCCCAACCAGTCCAGAGGATAACTACAGAGGAAAGGTGGGTTTAGGGGTTGGGGGATGGAATCAAAGAGGGGTGTCCTCTGTGTGACAGGACTATGGAACTGCTACACACAGAGCCTGTGTCTCACCTAAGAGTCTAACAGGGGAAGCTTGGCCCTGGCCCTGGAAGCCAGAAGCTTAACAGCCCAGGGTGAGATCTAGCCGAATTCTGATGGGGGGTTTCGGAACAGGGTGGGCTCCACCTCGCACCTTCCAGAGGTCCAGCTCTTAAACCTAGGGGACTTGGGAGAGGCGGCAGTAGCGAGGAAGGTGCTGCCCTTCCACAACCACAGGAAGATGACCCTTTTTCCAGGGGAAAGGGAAGTAAATAATCCCAGAGGGGCACTCAAGGTGAGCTGGGTCCCCTACCACGAGGAAAGCACCCCCACGTTCCTTAACTGGGATTGGTTTCATTTCATTCTTTTCTCAATAAGACTTCTGGGGCTTAGTACCTAGACTTCCACACTACAATCAGGCCCTGATGGGGTCCACCAGAGCCCCAAGTGCGGCCACCAACTCCACCAACGCCTGCAAAAGGGGCCAGTGTGCAGAGGCACCAAGAAGCTTAGAGCCTGGACACGCATTACCAAGTGGTCTTTAATAAATGCTGTGCAGGCTGAGCCTGGAACTTTGCCAAAGTCAGCCAGGACAGAGCACAGCTGGCTCCTGCAGCCCTTTCCCTTGTGTGGGAAGTCTTGTTGTATCACTCGGGACAGATGCCAAGTTCAGTCAGGAGGAAGACACCCCTGAGGGGCAGACCCTTAGCTTTCCAGGACTCTTCCCCAGCAGAACACCATGAAATCCTTCCCTGATTCCTGAGCTGTCTTCCTAGCTCTCAATGACAGATGGATTCTCTAGAGAGGCTCAGAGAGGGGCAGTCAGGGCTGGATGGACACCTTCCGTATCCACTCCCTCTTTTTGCACCCACAGGGAGGAAGACTACTGGAGTGGGAGGACATCTCCATGTATTTGCTGGCACAGCTTGGTCAGTGTGCTCAGCCAGTGCTGTCCACAGAAGGGCCCCAGGCTTCACAGGCAGCTCAATGACTCTCAGTCATTGGCCCTGCTGGCCAACAGAGAAGAGTAGCAAGGACGGCTCACAGACAGTGCCCTGGCTGCAGCTGCACCAGGCAAGGCTCTCGTCCAGCCTGCCAATTCCAAAAGGCACCAGGGGCCAGGGGGAGCCCAGGCCCTAACGCTGACACTCCTGAGAGACTGTTCTCCCTAGCCCGGCGTGGTGGCACATGCCTGTAATCCCAGCTATTTGGGAGGCTGAGGCAGCAGAATGGCTTGAACCTGGGATGGAGGCTGCAGTGAGGCGAGATAGCGCTGCTGTACCCCAGCCTGGGCAACAGAGCTAGACTCCTCCTCTTAAAAAAAAAGGAAACTGTTCTCCCTAAGAGGACCTGGTCTCTAACTCAGCACTTCAGTCAGCAAGGCTGTGGCACACTCTCTACCCCGTCTAGGGCTGCTCTCTCAGAAATCTCAAGCAAAAGATTAACTTGGAATCTTTCGCCAGCCCAAATCCACACATGTCCCAGCCACAGGGCTTGGTGGGGAGGGCAACATGGCTGTATGGTGGCTCACATGCCACTAGTCAGTTTTTCACCTGCCAGTGCCAGGCGGGATGCTAGGAAGAGTGCCATCCAGGACAAAGGTTCTTCCTTGCCCCAGCCTCCCTGCCACTGTCCTGGAATGGGGCATGAGTCAAATGGAAGCCAGTCAGGATAGATGGAGGATTCCTGTTGATTTGCAGTCCTCACAACTATCCTGTATTTGGTTTGCTCAGGCAGTTACTATTTACCTAGGACATTTCTCACTGGAATCTCATCAATGTAGGGCCTGTCTTCCCCTGTCTCAAAAGGGGCCCTGATGGGGTCAGAAGTATCAGCCAGGACAGCTGCCACTTGCACTGCTGCCCTAGGCCCAGGAAGACTCCAAGAAACTTGGTTGAAAGTCAGGATTAGAAGCAGCACCTGTTCATCTAGACACTCACACCAATGGACACCTCTCCCAAACCCTTCCTGTCCTTACAAATAACAGAAAACAAAAGAAAGCCAGTTTAAATCACCACCCTCTTTGTTTTGCCTTCCGCTCCTAAACAAAGAGCAGAGGTCATGTTTGAGAGGAAAGCAGGAGAAAGGAGAATCAGTAAGCCAAATGCCTTCTGTTCAGACACCACACACAGTGTGGTCAGAGGCTGTGCAACCAGCAGGAAAAAGTCAAAGTCCTCAGTGGGAGATCTGAGGGACGATGGCTATTCTCAGAAGCCTGAGCACCAAAGAACAATATTTTAGACGTTTTTCTTTCTTTTTTTTTTGAGATGGAGTCTTACTCTGTAGCCCAGGCTGGAGTGCAATGGCACGATCTGGGCTCACTGCAACCTCTGCCTCCTGGTCCCGGTTCAAGCAATTCTCCTACCTCAGCCTCCCAGGCAGCTGGGATTACAGCATGAGACACCATGCCCAGCTAATTTTTGTATTTTTTTTAGTAGAGATGGGGTTTCACCATGTTGGCCAGTCTGGTCTTGAACTCCTGACCTAGATATCTGCCCACCTCGGCCTCCCAAAGTGCTTTGATTACAGGTGTGAGCCACCACGCCCGGCCCCAGCATAAGTTTTTTTTTTTGTTTTTTTTTTTTTTTTTTTTTTTTTTGAGGCAGAGTCTCGCTTTATTGCCCAGGCTGGAATACAGTGGCATGATCTCGGCTCACTGCAACCTCTGCCTCCTGGGTTCCAGCGATTCTCCTGCCTCAGCCTCCTGAGTAGCTGGGATTACAGGAGTGCACCACAATGCCTGGCTTGTATTTCTGTATTTTTAGTAGAGATGAGGTTTTATCATGTTGGCCAGGCTGGTCTCGAATTTCTGACTTCAGGTGATCCACCTGCCTCAGCCTCCCAAAGTGCTGGGATTACAGGCATGAGCCACCATGCCTGGCTCTTTTTCTATATACATTTTTGAGACAGGGTCTTGCTCTGCTGCCCAAGTTGGTGTGTAGTGGTGCAATCATGGCTTACTGCTACCTTGACTTCCTGGGCTTATATAATCCTCTTACCTCAGCCTCCCGAGTAGCTAGGACTACAGGTGCATGCCACCATGCCCAGCTAGCTACTCAGGAGGCTGAGGCAGGAGAACTGCTTGAACCCAGAAGATGGAGGTTGCAGTGAGCTGAGATTGCACCACTGCACTCCAGCCTGGCGCCTGGTGACAGAGTGAGACTATGTCTCAAAAAAAAAAAAAAATTTTTTTTTTCTATTTTTTATAGAGATGGGGTTTCGCCATGTTACCCAGGCTGGTCTCAGACTCCTGGGTTCAAGTGATCCACCTGCCTCAGCCTCCCAAATTGCTGCAATTACAGGCATGAGCTACTGCGTCCAGCATCTTTCTTATTTATTTTTTGAGACGGAGTCTTGCACTGTCACCCGGGCTGGAGTGCAATGGCACGATCTTAGCTCACTGCAACCTCAGCCTCCCCGCTATTCTCCTGCCTCAGCCTCCAGGGCAGCTGGAATTACAGGCGCACACCACCACACCAGCTAATTTTTTGTATTTTTAGTAGAGACGGGGTTTTACTATGTTGGCAAGACTGGTCTCGAACTCTCAACCTCGTGAGCTACCTGCCTTGGCCTCCCAAAGTGCTGGGATTATAGCCTTGAGCCACTGCGCCGGGCTCTTTCTTAATTTTTGCTGAACCAACTGTAGAGTGGTGACCAGTGAAGAAATCAAGCAATGAATAGGTCTAAACAAGATTCAATGAGTGAATCACACTTCTGCTTCCATGGCCCCAAATGTTCCAAAGGCTAGTTTAGGTAGCAAGGGGCTGAGAACTGCAGGGACTGAGGGTTGGGAGTGAGAAAGCAAGGGAAATTAAGGGGACTGTTGCAGATGAAAAGGACCACATGACAAAATTCTAAGGGTTGGACGATGGGTTTCCTTTGTGTTGACAGCACATAGCAAGCCTGACACACAGTAGGTGAGCACAGATACGATGAACTGCGCAATTGAGAGATACAGGCTGCTCACACTTGGCAAGTGAACGGAGGGAGTTGGGGGCTTAAATATGCATTCATCTGCCAGACTATTAGGGTTCAGATCCCCTAACAGAGCCACAGCCCAGCTGAGGAGCTGCCTCACTTCCCAAGGGAGGACTTCCTTGATTCCTACTGCACAGGGCTTGAGAGCTCAAGTCAGACAAACTTCAGCTCAAGTTCTGGAGGCACCACTTACTAGGGTGGCCTGGTGTTGTCACTGAACCCATTTCCTCACGTGTAAAATGGAGAGACCAGGACCACCCATCTTCAGGGCTGCCAGGAAGATGATGTATGTGAGACTCTTAGCAAAGGGCCTGGCGTGGGGGAGCATTCAGTACATGTTCTGTGGCAGGGAAGCCCCTGCCCCTTCACTTCCCTGTGAAGGAGGCGGAGTCCTCACTTCATCTGTTCAGACAACATTCATGCATTCCTCTTACCTCCAGTTTCCCTGGACTTCATTCTTCAGCCCCTCTCATTTGGAGAGAATGCTAAAGAGGATACCTTTCCCCAGTTTCCTAGAAGATACTCAATCTCCATCAACAAGCCTAACCTTGTATCCTCTGAGACTGGCTCCCAAAACTACAGAAATGGAGGGAGAAACCATCACCATCCAATAAATCTGCATGGGGCTGAAGCCCCAACTAGGCAAACCATAGCCTCTTTAAATTAAAAAAAAAAAAAAAGCCCCATAACACAAAGCATCTTGTGTTTTGTGTGTGCGTGTGTGGCGATGGGGTTTCATCATGCTGCCCAAGGCTGGTCTCAAACTCCTGTGCTCAAGCAATCGCCTCTGCCTTGGCCTCCCAAAGTGCTGGGATTACAGGCATGAGCCACTGTGCCTGGCCCACAAAGCATCTTAAAGCCCAAATGCCCTTCCTTCCATCTCAAAGCCTCTTTCAGGAAAGGGAAGAAGCAGTTCAGTTGTGGAGAGGGGGAGGGGACAGAAGAGAGCAGCTGACAAAGAAACCAGAGTTCCTTTTAAAAACCAGGCTGCAAATGCTAGAGGTTTGGAAATTGGCGTCATTCATCACCAGTCTGAGCAGCTCAGAGAGCAATCTGATGACTAGGAGAGCAGCCAGGGTTAGGGAGGCCACCCACGTCCTCCTCCACGCCTGGGATGCTTCTGACAGCCACCTGAAGGGGACACACATGGCACTATGAATAGAAGGCAAGAGGCTTGTAAACCAGCTCCTGTTAAGATCCCAAGTTAGTGTTTCCAGCAGGGCTCAAGTTACACATTTTCAGAGAGACAACAGTACAACGGAAGGATTTAAGCTATTTGATGATTCAGGATCACAGCACAAAGTGACAGCCTGCCCTGTGCCCGCCAACAGCCACAAACCCTCCCAAGGGGCAGTCCATTTTGGAAGGGCAGCAAAAGACACTGGCCCAGACCACGTGGAATCTCTTACAAGACCCAGAGTCCAGGAGGGTTTGGCTGGAGAACTTAGCACCTGAAATAGAGAACGATTATATACACATACATCATCTTCCCAACTCCAAAGTAAATTCCAAAGGGAAGACCAAATCTGACCATTTTGGATCAGTCATGGCATCAGGCAGGGATAAGAGAAGTATTAATAGGTTAAGAGAAGTATTAATAGGTGAACAGAAGGATGACAGCCAGTTACTGGGATCAACTCCCAGGACTACAGTTGATTCTCATGGGGTAGATTTCCCAGGTCCACCTCTACCTTACCCAACTCCAGAGTCTTCAGTAACTATGACTAACCATCAAAAGAAGAAATAACAGCCGGGCACAGTGGTTCACACCTGTAATCCCAGCACTTTAGGATGCCAAGGTGGGTGGATCACCTAAGGTCAGGAGTTCGAGACCAGCCTGGCCAACACGGTGAAACCCCGTCTCTACTAGAAATACAAAAATTAGCTGGGCATGGTGGCACATGCCTGTAATCCCA
>NW_016107730.1:1093364-1095458 GCF_001604975.1 Cebus imitator | reverse complement strand
AATAACTCAAGGCATTCACATCACTCTATGTCAACATACTTGAGAGAAAACATTTGCGAAAAAGGCAGAGGCCTTTGGCAAGCCAGCTGAAACTATGACTGTGGCATGAAATATACAAAATAAGCCTGGGGCCAGGTATGGTGGCTCTCACCTGTAATCCCGGCACTTTGGGAGGCTGAGGCAGGTGGATCACCTGAGGTCAGGAGTTCGAGACCAGCCTGACCAACATGGTGAAACCTTGTCTCTACTAAAAATACAAAAATTAGCTGGGCATGGTAGCATGCACCTGTAATCCCAGCTACTCAGGAGGGTCAGGCACGAGAATTGGATGAACCTGGAAAGTGGAGACTGCAGTGAGCCGAGATCGTGCCACTGCGCTCCAGCCTGGGTGACAGAGCAAGACTCTATCTCCAAAAATCTGGCAGTGCCAAAAAGTAAAGAAGCAACAAACAAAAACGAAAATCCTCACAATGACTGGGCAGGTCAAAGGAGGCTGAATGAGCAACCAATGAGCAAAGCTGAAACATTGTGGGCAATAAAACAAAGTACCTTGGATCATTTATTTATTTATTTTTGAGACAAAAAGTCTCACTCTGTTGCCCAGGCTGGGGTGCAGTCGCAGGTTCTCAGCTCACCGCAACTTCTACCTCCCTAGTTCAAACAAGTCTCCTGCCTCAGCCACCAGAGTAGCTTGGATTACAAGTGTGAGCTACTCTGGTGTAATTAACTACTCTAATTACCCAGATAATTTTTGTATTTTTAGTACAGATGGGGTTTCACTATGTTGGCTAGCTAGGCTGGTCTCAAACTCTTGGCCTCAGGTGATCCACCCAACTTATCCTCCCCAAGTGCTGGGAATACAACCATGAGCCACCGAGCCTGGCCTTATCACTGGATTATAAACCAAAGTGTAAAATAAATATCCTGGAATCCATACTGATATAAATAACTGAACAAATAAATGGGGGATAATAGGCCAGGCACTGCCTGTGTTTCATACCTGTAATCCCAGCACTTTGGGAAGCCAAGTCAGGTAGATCACCTGGGGCCTGGAGTTTGAGACCAGCCTGACCAACATGGTGAAACCCCTCTCTACTAACAATACAAAAATTAGCTGGGCATGGTGGCATGTGCCTGTAATCCCAGCTACTCAGGAGGCCGAGACAGGAGAATCACTACACAGGAGGTAGCTGAGACTGTGGAATCCCAGCTAGTCAGGAGGCTGAGGCAGGAGAACCAGGCAACCAGAGGTTGCAGTGAGTCAAGGTCACACCACTGCACTCCGGTTTGGGTGAAAAGAGTGAAACTCCATCTCCAAAATAAATAAATAAATAAATGAAAATAAATGGGGAAAAATAGACAAGTCTCTTGTATAGAAGAATTTAGTAATTCATGTAGCTACTCTGCCCTCAACGAGAGGGAACATGAACATAAGTCCCCGTTCCTCAGGTGTGGGCTACACATAGTGACTTTTTTCAAAGGGTGCAGCATGAAAAGAGGAAGGAGAGAACAACTTCACAGAGAAGCCTCATATACATCACCTCAGCCAAGAGATCATGGTTGACATCAGTCATGGAAAGGCATGTGGATTGTATGTACCCTTGACACAATGTGATGAAAACAGCCCTTTACCTCGACGGTCCTCCTCCCAAAGACTCAGTGCAGTCTAATTATGAGAAAAACACTGGCCATAGCCAGGCGTGGTGGCTCACGCATGTAATCCCAGTACTTTGGGAGGCCGAAGCAAATAGATTGCTTGAGCCCAGGAGTTTGAGACCAGCCTGGACATCATGGTGAAACCCTGTCTCTACAAAAAATACAAAAATTAATCAGGCATGGTGGTGCGTTTCTGTAGTCCCAGCTACTTGGGAGGCTGAGGTAAGAGAACGGCTTGAGCCCAGATTGCCCCACTGCAATCCAGCCTGGGCGGCAGAGTGAGACTCTATCAAAAAGAGAAAAACACTGGACAAATCCCAGCTGAGAAGAAATCCTCTTTATTTTTTTATTTTTTATTTTTTGGAGACGGAGTTTCACTCTTGTTACCCAGGCTGGAGTGCAATGGCGCGATCTTGGCTCACCGCAACCTCCGCCTCC